>NW_028048689.1:0-9166 GCF_054177405.1 Leptonychotes weddellii
ACGATAGTAGGAAGGGAAAAATGAAGGGAGGGAATCAGAGGGGGAGACGAACCATGAGAGACGATGGACTCTGAGAAACAAACTGAGGGTTTTAGAGGGGAGGGGTTGGGGGGATGGGTTAACTCAGTGATGGGTATTAAGGAGGGCATGTATTGCATGGAGCACTGGGTGTTATACGCAAACAATGAATCATGGAACACTACATCAAAAACTAATGATGTATGGTGACTAACATAATAAAATAAAATAAAAAGATGTATATGAAACTTGTGATACATGAGGGGGAGAACCCCACTCAAACAGCACTGCACTTCACCAATGCTAAATATAAGCTAGAAGTAAAAATTAAGGGACAGATATCAATTTTTTTATATTTTTCTTTCTGAAATAGTCTATGAATAACAGAGATCATTGAGTTTCAAACAAATCATAAAATATCCCTTAACTTTAATTCTATACTTGTTTAATTCAATTTGTTTAATTTATACATTTGACCTGGCTTTAGAAATGCTATTTTTAGGATCAAATTTATAATGACCCCTCCCTTCCTCTCTGATGCATACCTGTATAATAATACATGCTTGGGAAGCATTTTGGAATAGTGGTTAAACCCTTGATTTGGAGACAGAGTGTTGCAGTTTAATTTCTGGCTCTGCCATTTAATATTTACATGAGCAAACTTGTGAAAGCCTCTTGACTTACCTGTGCCTCATTTTCCTCATGTTAATTGGGGATAATACAATTTTCTATGTCATAGGATGACCTGATGGCTAAACATGATAATTACATATAAAACAATTAAATGAATCCGTAGTCTATAGTAAGGTAAAGATACAATAATCTGTGTGTTTGTGTATTTATGTGTGTGTTTAATGCCATCCCACAGACACAAATTTATCAATATTCTTGGAAAAACAGACTCAACAATTTTAATTATTATGATAGAAACAGTGAGTTAGTGCATATCAAAGCAATGCACTCTTGATTCTTATTTTCTCACATCCTCTATCCAGCCCATTAGCCAGTCCTGTTGGTACCACTCCTATTTAATATAAACCCCAAACTAACCTTTTCTCATTACTCTTGCTGCCTTAACTTCAAGGTGCTCTCCACATGGTTTTTACATAAAATTGTAGAGAACACTCTGTGTGTCTGTTGTTGTTTAAATTATTGTATAAAAAACCAATATTTTTTATGAAGAACATCACCTGCCATATCACTACTCTATTAATTGATAAATTCTAAAATCATATTCCAGAATTCAAAAATGAAGACTAAGAGTCACATATAAAAAGGCATTAAATGCATTAGAAATCTGACAGTCTTCCATGACATCACCTTAACATTAAGCTGTGTGGTGGCCTAATTGGTGAAGCTGAGCAGGACACACATGATTCATTCAAGGACATCTTGCCTGATTAAAAGTTCAAGCTTTTTCTTCAGAATGTTTTTCTATAAGAGGTTCACAAATTTATTCAGAGGAAATGGCTGGTGTTGATTCCTGGATAAGAAAAAAATACATATATTTTCTGGATCTTGAAAGATAGTTCCATCATGCTTTGTTCTTTAAAGAGATATTTAAACATTTTATTTGATACAAATGAGAATTTATTTCAAAACCAATTTAGATGATTATATAAAAAGTAATTTTATGTATTCTATATTTAAATAAAAATACTTCTTTTATTGTTTTTTGTTGCCTTATTAAATATGAACTGTGGCATTATTTTGATTCATTTTTTTAATCAGAAAAATTGTGAGACTGCCCCAATCATAATACTGTATATAGAAAAACCTAGTGGATCTACAGTTCTGTAGGCTGGACTTAGAGTCAAGGGGTCGGAAGATGACTGTAGGCATGGAGTCCAGACGAAACTTATTTTCTCCTTTCTTTGGGATTCTGTGGCATTAACTACAGATATAGCTGAACAATCAATGATGGATGGCTTTTAAAAAGTTATCCAATCATTTTAAAGGCATTTGGGTCATAATACCTTTAAATAGCGAAGTCACTTTGCAATTTCTACTGATGTAGTCCTATGGATTGCACTAACCTAAAGACCTCAATTATTGTGGCAGGAAATTAACTTTTTCCAATCCTATAGGTACCTTTTCATCATGTGCAATATAGTGGAAACAAATGTATGCATATTAAATCCATATAGTTGTAATCTCAGCTATGTGACTGTATGTCTTAAAACAAGTTACCATCTCTGATTTTCACTTCCCTCTTTAACGGGATTGGAGGTTATCAGATTTGACAGGAATATTATTTTGTGGAGTAAGGATAGTATCATGAAAGTTTTATATCTTTCCTGAAAAGAGTGAAACCTCAAAAAGAAAAAAAAAAGGTTTTATTATTATAGAGCTTCTAATATGGCATAATAAGTATTGCCATTTGTACCCTCTTTATTTTTTTTTAATTTTTTTTAAATTTTATTGTGTTATGTTAGTCACCATACAGTACATTATTAGTTTTTGATCTGGTGGTCCACGATCCATTGTTTTCATATAACACCCAGTGCTCCATGCAGTACGTGCCCTCCTTAATACCCATCACTGGGCTAACCTATCCCCCCACTCTCCTCCCCTTTAAAACCCTGTTTGTTTCTCAGAGTCCATAGTCTCTCATGGTTCATCTCTCCCTCCGATTTCCCTCCCTTCATTTTTCTCTTCCTTCTCCTAATGTCCTCCACGCTAAAAAAAAAAAAAAATTAGACACAAAAAGTCTCATTTTGTTTCTTAAGCAAAATATAATTCTGGTTTCCAATTATATGGATGTAATGTCTAAAATACTAGATCCTTAGGGCAAAGATCCATATTTTATTACCTTTTTATTGCTATCATCGATTACTGTTGAAATAAAACTAAATGAAGTGAGGTCAGATGGGATAGCAGTTGCTCGCCCTGATATGAGACCAATGCCACAGAGAATGCCTTAAGCGATTAGTTGATGGATTCCTTCAATGACACCACAAAGTAAGGGGAAAAGCTTGAGTTTTGAGAACAAGCAATAATTCCTAATAAGTTAGGTATACTTGATTAAAATTCTCATTTCTTAATATGTCTGTGTCTTGGGAAACTTATTTATCTTGAGTATCTACTTTATTAAAAAGGATGCTAGTAATATTTATCTCAAAAGGCCAGATAAAATAGTATGTGGAAAGTTTCACAGAATAAAGTCTAACACCTTGTAAACAATGTATATGTGCTTGTTAAATTAGTGGCTTTGCTAAGAAAAGAGTGGATAATAATTAGCAAGCATGCAATTGATGTTTGTTTTCTCCATTTGTTCCCTGTGGTTGGCATGTTCTGAGACTTAGACTCTCTCTGTTTCTCTCTGTCTCTTTTTAATAGTGTTATCAGGTGATGATGAAAGAAGAGTTTTCAGTCAGTGTCACGCTGTGCATTCATATCAGAGTTTTTAGAAATAACAACTGTGTTTTAATTGAAATCTTGAAAACCAAATCTTGGCCTCAACAGATGTGGTAAAGTTAATCGTGAGAAAATACTGAGATTATTGATCTTCCTGGAAAAAAGGCTGTTTCTTTGTTTTACTCATGACCATAATGAAGATTAGAGAAATCTTCACCATCTTAAGCAGATATTTATTAGCATTTAGTAGGTTACAGGCACTGTGCAAGGCTCAGTAGATATATGTGTTTATAAGACCAGCATGTTTTTTATTTTCATGGGTTATCAAATTTCTGGACTTAGAGTCAAGGGGTCGGAAGAGGACTAAATCATGTTGGGTTTTGCTATGGCTGCCTTATCTGTATGTCCAGTTAGAACAACTATACTGTACTACAAAGCCAACTGGTAATTTATCTCAGTCATAGAACTTTAACCTACTTACTAAATGATAACACCCAGTTACTTTTTTTTTTTTTTAAGATTTTATTTATTTGCAAGAGAGAGAATGAGAGACAGAGAGCATGAGAGGGAGGAGGGTCAGAGGGAGAAGCAGACTCCCCGCCGAGCAGGGAGCCCGATGCGGGACTCGATCCCGGGACTCCAGGATCATGACCTGAGCCGAAGGCAGTCGCTTAACCAACTGAGCCACCCAGGCGCCCCCACCCAGTTACTTTTTTGACGAATTATTTTATGGATGAATTCTTGCCACTTAGCTGGCCTGGGCTATAAATCCAGTAAAATTGGCTAATTAAGAAAAATGTATTTCTTACCGTATGTATGTGCTTTGAAAGTATAATTGCTTTAAAAATAACTGCCATTAGAAATTGTTACATATTTACTTTTAAAACACCTCATTCTTGTTGTGTGGCCAGCATAGTTCAAATAATATCAGGTAAATGTGAGAGCTGTTGTTAGATATTAAAC
The DNA here is from genome assembly GCF_054177405.1 of Leptonychotes weddellii. NCBI lineage: Eukaryota > Metazoa > Chordata > Mammalia > Carnivora > Phocidae > Leptonychotes > Leptonychotes weddellii. The sequence continues at coordinate 4,339 of NW_028048689.1, forward strand.
AGCATTCATTCTTTCATCACTGTTAGAAACATTTGTGAAACATAAGACTTTGACCTAAACAGAAGTTATATGGAGCTACAAAAGGATATCCTCCATAACTGCAAAATGTTTCTTTTTTTTGTAAACTTGACCCTGCCTCTAGAGGGGTCTATATTCCTCCTCCTTAAATTTAGAAGCATGCTGTGATCTGACAAAGTTGTAAAGAAACTGATTTGTTGATTATCTAGTTGAAGCAATTCTTTTATTCTGAAATACAAGCGTTCTTACTATTATGGATGATATTCTATTCGAAGCTACTTTTTTGTTCCAGAATGTTTTGATTCAGGCTTGCATGCTGGGTTCTTTATTCTTTTCTAATAATTATCACAGAGTGCCGTCACAATTTAGGATATGTTCTACATATAAAGCAAATCACTAAAGTGATACATGATTAACTCCCAGATTTAAGAAACAAGTTTTCGTAATGTGATATGTTGGCTTCCTTTGTGCAAGTCTAACATTACAGTTGTGATATGTGCTTTCAGTCATTCACAGTGTTCATATGCCATAAAGTAGAGTAAAGCAGTACTGCTGATGTTATAATGTCAATGTCTGGGTACTATATACTATCAGAAGATTGTCTGTTGATGTATGAAACTCCCATGGCATCGAACTATTTACTGTAAAGGCCTCATGTTAAATATGATGTAGATTCAGATATAGAGTATAGGTTATATTAGTTAAAATGGATATTAAATATAATATATATTATATTTACATATAATATATATTTTTATAAATGTATATATTTTATAATTAAAATATATGTTTTAAATTATAAATATATATAACATATATTGTATTTATAATATATAATAATATAATCCATATTAAAAATGGATTTGTATCATTTTATGTTTCTCCTTTCTCTCTCTCCCCCCTCCCCGCCTCCCTCCCTCCTTCCCTCCTCAAAGAAAAATTATTGGTGTTTCAATGAAATGTTATTATAGAAAAATATTTTATGGGAAATCATGGTAATACATAAATATAGGAAGGTACAATTTTCAAGACACCAACAATAGACAACATTGGTCAGTGGAATCTCTATTAAAGGAAAAAACATCTTGGAGAAAGAGAATTATGAACTTTCATAAACTACAAAGAAAACTCTTCTTGTGTCTTTTTTTTTTTTCTTTTTGAGAATTGCTCTGAATATGTAAGTTCAAGGATGTATGAAAATGAAAGGAAAGGTAATGAAAATTAATTGAACATTTATGGACTTCAATAAGGAATTTATTTTCAGAAGGGTCAATTGGCAGAGTTAATTTGCTCAGCCCTAATAATAAGGTGTTAGTGATTTAAGATTCAGTGTCTTTTACTTACTGGAAATATGTAGTAAACCTAAATAAAAACATTCCATTCAAATAGTCTACTTTCATTCCTACCAAATAACACTTCTTATAAGCCATGAAGGTACTGTTTGCAAGTTAAAGAAGCAGTGTACAAAGTATAATTCTTTTTTTTTTTCAAAGTATAGTTCTTGAATATATATCTTAAGATTTTATAAAATACAGAATTAATGTAAATCATATTATGATCATAAACAAGTGAAAATGGTTCTCTTTAGAGTTTAAATATTCTATTAGCACCTCATGAGAGCTAAAAAGTGAAATTTTGCATGAGAACTAAAAAGTGAAATTGACTAGAAGAAATAAAAATGAAACTGCCTATGCTGTATTCATTGTTTAAACTCTACTGTGCATATTTTGTAACTTTCCAATCAATTTCTTCTACGTGTAGAATAGTTTTGGTTTCAGTACAATTGAGAGTTCTTTCTAGGAAGCTAAACTCTTACAACTTATTAAATTAGTATATCATTAAAAATCACTGTAATAAAATTTCTTTTAATATTCAGACTTCAGGTATATATTTTGCAATATGAAAGTTCTGTAAAGTCAAGCTAAAGGCAATGTCAAATAATATTCATTTGTTAATCATTAATGTTGGAAATAAAATTTGAAAATGAATTTAGTTCTAGTAAATAATACATTACTTGGAATACATATTTGCTTACTCAAAGTAAATGTACTAAATTAAATTAATATTGCATGGAGATTAATAGAGATGATACACTGTGTATCTTAAAGAGGATTGTGGTACTTGGAGATTTTTTCCTTTTGTATTTTAAATCACTAATGAATATATTGCAACATACTATCATTTTTTGGCATAGTAGGGCATACAGGAACAGAAAAATTATATGTTTTGTCCTAAGCTATTAGGTAAGTTTTTGATGATTAAGACAATTGAGTCATAACATTGACTACATGATTAATCTATATATTTATTATTTAATGAATTGGTGCTGATGGAATTTTGTTCATCTGTTGTGGCAAGCCATTTACCATTGAGGATTGGGGAAAAAAATCCAATTCCATTGCTTTTTAAACAGATAAGGAAAATTTCTAGGTAGTTATATCAGTAAGAACACTTTTGTCTTCAAATTCAAAAGTGCACAGGTTAAAGTAGCTTTAATAATATGGAACTTTTATATATACCCAAAAAGTCATTCAGAGATGGAATGGCGCCAAGGTAGGTTCATTCACTGAACCAATGCCATCAGAGAGGACCAAATTTTTCCATCTTTGTCTTTCTTAATGTTAGGTTGTCGTTAGGCTTGCATTAGCAATTGTCACAAAACATGTACCAGTTCAAGCAAACATGACAATTAAAACAAGAAGATGAAACCATACGTCCGTTAAGAACAAGATGACTTTTCCTCAGGAAACAATCAAATAATTTGGCATCTTATTTGCTAGAATTACATAACCCATCCATGCTAAAACAAATTGCATGGAAAGGAAAAAAAAGAACATTGTGTTTGACAATGTCAACTATTCGTTCAGAGGGCACTGCAGTGAGCCTCCTAAAAGAATAGGGCTGCAAAGAAAACAAGATCAAGCTTCTTTTAGAAGAGGGGAAGAAAAAAATTGGAGAAAGAACTAAAAGGGTACATTAGTTCTAATGTAAAGAAAATTCAGATAATATCCATTTTTAAATGAAGCAAAATTTGTAATAAAGTTCTAATGAAAGTTATGGATCAAAATTATACAAAATCATGAGTTTGGACAGAAATCCCTTCATGTAACAAACATCTTAACCAAGGCATAGAACATTTCCATACTCCAGAAAGCTCCTTACATTTTTTTTTCCAGTTCATTTCCAAAGCACGTAAAATGATTATTTAGATTTTCTTTTTTTTTGACTACTTAGATTCCTGTTATAGATTATTCTGCATGTTCTTGAGCTTTTTAAACCTAGATCATATATTTTTGTGTTCTTTTGTGCCTGGCCTCTTTTTCTCCACATCATATTGACTGTATAAATTTTTTTCACTTATTTATTTCCATTTTATGAGTATATCATGCTTTGTACATTGTTTTATTGATGAACTTTTGGGTTCTTCACGTTTCGATTATTGTGACTAAAACTGCTAGAAACATACTTGTACAAGTATTGATATGGACATATGTTGTTATTGCTTTTGGGTGAAGACCCAGGAGTAGAATTGTTCAGAGGGTAGATACATGTTTACCTTTACAAGAAACTCTTAAATAGTTTCCCAAATAGGTTTTGTCACTTTACACATTCACAAGCAGTGTATGAGATTTTCAGGTGCTCTACATCTTCTTCAGTGTTTGCTGTGGTCAGTCTTTTTTTTTTTTTTTTAAGATTCTATTTATTTGTTTTTTTATTTACTTATTTAACAGAGGGAGAGAGAGAGAGTGCATGGACAAGCAGGGGGAGCAGCAGGGAGAGGGAGAAGCAGGCTCCCTGCTGAGCAAGGAGCCTGAGATGGGGTTCCATCCCAGGACCCTGGGATCATGACCTGAGCCGAAGGCACATGCTTAACTGACTGAGCCACCCAGGCACCCTGGAGTTTTTTGTTTTTTGTTTTTTTAATAAAGTTCTATTTTATTAATTTTTAGATGATTTTTATTGAGATATAATTGCCAGATAATATCGTATTAGTTTCGGATATACAACATAGTGATTCAATATTCTTATATATAACAAAATGATCAGAATAAATTAACATTGTCACTATACATAGTTATAAGTGTGTGTGTGTGTGTGTGATGAGAACTTCTAAGATCTACTCTCTTGGCAACTTTCAAATATATAATATAGTCTTATTATAGTTACTATGCTATACATTGCATTCCAGGACTTATTTACTTTATAACTGTAAGTGTATACCTTTGGACCACTTTCACCTATTTTCCCACCCCCTTTCCCTGCCTCTGGCAATCACTAGTTTGTTCTCTTTAAGATTTTTTTTTTTAAAGATTTTATTTATTTATTTGAGAGAGAGAGAATGAGAGACAGAGAGCATGAGAGGGAGGAGGGTCAGAGGGAGAAGCAGACTCCCTGCCGAGCAGGGAGCCCGATGCGGGACTCGATCCCGGGACTCCAGGATCACCACCTGAGCCGAAGGCAGTCGCTTAACCAACTGAGCCACCCAGGCGCCCTAAGATTTTTTTATTATTATTATTCAACTTAAGTGAGAACATATGCTGTTTTCTCTGTTTGACTTATTTCACTTAGCATAATGCCCTCAAAGTCCATCCATATTGTCAGAAATGTTGACCAATATGTTGGCCTATTTTTAAATGGTAATAATGTAAAAACAGAAACAAAAAACAAAAACCGACCTGCTAATAAGCACAGGCAAAAAATACTAATATGTTAAGAACTAAATACTATGGAATGTAACTGAACTTTGATAATATAACCCCAAGGCAAAGTTGAAACTATAGTAGCATGAAATACAAGTGTTTAATTTTTA
>NW_028048690.1:0-416 GCF_054177405.1 Leptonychotes weddellii
ACAGACACCTCCCCCAGAAGATCAGCAAGAACAACAAGCCAAGACCAAGTTTACTGATCAATGAGAACCGCAAAACTCCAGCACTAGGGGGATACTGCACATAGAATTCATGGCTTTTTTACCATGATTCTTTAGTCTTTCAAAGTTAATATATTTTTTTAACTTTCTTTGTCTTTTTTTTTGAATTTTTCTTTTTCCCTTTTTCAACCTACATCTTATCAATCCCTTTTTTAAAAATCTTTTTTATTTTTCATTTTTAGAGTCATATTCTATCCCTTCATAATAGTTTAACCTTATTTTCGGTATATATATAAGTTGTTCTCGCTTTGAAAATTTAGGATACAGTTTTTTCTAACAGATCAAAATATACCCTAAATCTCTAGTGTATGGCTTTGTTCTAGTCTCCTGCCTGATCA
>NW_028048691.1:0-416 GCF_054177405.1 Leptonychotes weddellii
CATCATTAGTTTTTGATGTAGTGATCTTCACATTATGTAGAAAATAATCAAAGGAACTTAAGTATTTTTGTTTTGCTCTGTTTGTTCCTGGCAGATTGTAGTCCCCTCCCTCTGAATGCAGTAAAGGTGAGGAACTAATCACTCAGCTTTCTGCTAGTGTCTAGTTGAGCCCGAGAAGTTGCAGCTTTCCTCAAGTTGAGTTAACTTGTGATTAGCCCAGCTTTAAATCCTAAGCTACAGTTTTTTGGAGCTTGTTGGTGTTTGGGCTGAGAAGGGGTTGATTGCAGTTGCAACTCACTTAGGGGCATGGAACCCATTAACCAAAAGCAAGCATGGGACTTTGTGATTTCTCTCTCCAACCCCCTTTTGAAACACTGACACTTTTATGACTAAACTTGGAATTGGGGAGGAGAACC
>NW_028048692.1:0-416 GCF_054177405.1 Leptonychotes weddellii
AACAACAGCTAACATTTACTGACTACTTGCCATAGGCCAGTCACTGTGCTAAGTGCTCAGTCTACAACCCCACCGTCGTGACCCCATTCACAGGTGAGCAACAGCCTGAGAGGTTCAGAAACTGCCCAAGGTCACGGCGCACCAGGTGGCTGGGGAAAGCCCTTGTTTGACACCACTTTCTCCAAGAGACCTTCCCACCTCAGTTCCCTTCCAGTTTCTGAGTTCTAGGACTCCACTCACATCCCCACCCCCACGTCCCAGCTCCTTGTCCTCTGCCCTTCCAGGCGCTTTGCCAGCCCTGGGGTTCGGAGCGCAGCTTTGGTTCTGCCTTCTGTACAGACTGTGTTCACTTGACTATCACCCCGGTTGGGGGCCCAGGCCACTAGGGGGCAGGGACTGGTTGGCTTCATCTCTGG
>NW_028048693.1:0-416 GCF_054177405.1 Leptonychotes weddellii
GGCATTGGGAATGTCATTATTTTCAAAAACCATAGTTCAATATTGATTATCTTTGCTTTCTTTAGGCATGGGTTATTTAGTATTTCGGAACTCAATTTTCAAGCATATCTTTAGTTTTTTTTCAGATATTTTCTGTTACTAATCTCCATCCTAATTGCATTCTTTATTTCATTCTATGCAGTTAAAGAGGGCGTTTTTTTAAATGATTTTATTTGGGGGCGCCTGGATGGTTCAGTCGTTGGGCGTCTGCCTTCGGCTCAGGTCATGATCCCAGGGTCCTGGGATCGAGCCCCGCATCGGGCTCCCTGCTTCGCGGGAAGCCTGCTTCTCCCTCTCCCACTCCCCCTGCTTGTGTTCCCTCTCTCGCTGTGTCTCTCTCTGTCAAATAAATAAAAAATCTTAAAAAAAAAAAAAAA
>NW_028048694.1:0-416 GCF_054177405.1 Leptonychotes weddellii
GTAAAATGAGGATCTCAGAATGACTGATTTCCTAAATTAGTAAATATCAGAGCTAGGATAAGAACTCCAAAGCAGTATACTCCTTCTACCACACACATACCTATACTAGCAAGTGGCCAAGATCTACATTAGTAAAAAGGAACACTATTCACATTTTAGAAGGTGTCATGATCTGCCTCTATTACTTATCCATATTGTGACCCATTTGCTTCCCCTTTTCTATTCCTACTTGGACATACATTTCTCTGTCCTAACTTTACCTCACATGGGGCTTTGTATAAAGCAGTGCTTCGTACGAATTTCCTGCAGATCTAGTTAAAATGCAGATTCTGATGCCGCAGATCTGGGGTGGATCCTGAGAGTCTGCATTTCTAACAAGCTCCCAGGTGATGCCGATGCTTCTGATCTTTGGACTA
>NW_028048695.1:0-416 GCF_054177405.1 Leptonychotes weddellii
GATAAATGTATTTTGAGGAAATGCAAACATTTGTAACAGAAGGAAACTTTTTTTTTAACTTTTCTATGAAAGCATCTTGTTAGATTATATTAAAATGTTCATTTCTTGCTTGCCTATTGAGACTCAAGCTCATTGAATGTTTGTGGGTATGTATGTGCGGGAGGGGGTAAAGGGAGACAAGATTTTAAGAATTATATACAGAAGGGAGTTTTTTTTTTTTTTTTTTTTTTAAAGATTTTATTTATTTATGTATTAGAGAGCGAGAGAGAGAGAAACAGCATGAGAGGGGAGAAAGTCAGAGGGAGAAGCAGGCTCGCCGCTGAGCTGGGAGCCCGATGCGGGACTCGATCCCAGGACTCCAGGATCATGACCTGAGCCGAAGGCAGTCGCTTAACCAACTGAGCCACCCAGGCGCC
>NW_028048696.1:0-416 GCF_054177405.1 Leptonychotes weddellii
CCCTCTACTTGGCACCGTGATAAACTGTACACATGTTTATGCATGATTCTGGCTTCTGCAGCTAGTGGAGGTTTAATGGGATGTCATCGTGAATTTGCTAGTGAAGGTAGAAATCCCTTACGCATGAACCAGGAGTCTCCTAGCATCCCCACTACTTTCTGCTCGTGATTTCCACTTCTTTGAAAGCTGCTTGGATCAACAACCTCAGACCTTCTTTTTTTTTTTTTTTTTAAAGATTTTATTTATTTATTTGACAGAGAAAGACACAGAGAGAGAGGGAACACAAACGGGGAGTGGGAGAGGGAGAAGCAGACCCCCTGCCGAGCAGGGAGCCCGATGCGGGACTCGATCCCGGGACTCCAGGATCATGACCTGAGCCGAAGGCAGTTGCTTAACCAACTGAGCCACCCAGGCGC
>NW_028048697.1:0-416 GCF_054177405.1 Leptonychotes weddellii
AGGGGCTCAGCCAAGCAGGACTAGCAGCTATACTCTGCTCCAGCCCCATATTTGAAATCAAATGAAATAAGTATTTTTTTTAAAGCTTTTATTTATTTATTTGACAGAGAGAGACACAGCGAGAGAGGGAACACAAGCAGGGGGAGCGGGAGAGGGAGAAGCAGGCTCCCCGCAGAGCAGGGAGCCCGATGCGGGACTCAATCCCAGGACCCTGGGATCATGACCCGAGCCGAAGGCAGACGCTTAATAACTGAGCCACCCAGGCACCCCAAGTGTGTGTTGTTTTTTAAGATTTTATTTATTTATTTTGACAGAAAGAGAGAGAGAGAGAGACAGCGAGAGAGGGAACACAAGCAGGGGGAGAGGGAGAAGCAGGCTTCCCACCGAGCAGGGAGCCCAATGAGGGTCTCCATCCC
>NW_028048698.1:0-416 GCF_054177405.1 Leptonychotes weddellii
AGGTGAGCAAGGTCCAACGCCCTCTCTGTGGGCTTGCACTGTCCACTGACCCCACACATCACCTAGAGAGTCAGCCTCATCAAGTCAAAGTTAATTACTCCTTAAGATGACTGCTTTCATTAACATAGAAAAAAAAGAAAAAAATTCCTTTTTTGTAGTGTCTTTGTCTGGCTTTGGTATCAGGGTAATGCTGGCCTCACAGAATCAGTTTGGAAGTGGGCGCCTGGGTGGCTCAGTTGGTTAAGCGACTGCCTTCGGCTCAGGTCATGATCCTGGAGTCCCTGGATCGAGTCCCGCATCGGGCTCCCTGCTCGGCAGGGAGTCTGCTTCTCCCTCTGACCCTCCTCCCTCTCATGCTCTCTGTATCTCATTCTCTCTGTCTCAAATAAATAAATAAAATCCTTAAAAAAAAAAAA
>NW_028048699.1:0-416 GCF_054177405.1 Leptonychotes weddellii
AGAGAATGTGATCAGGCAGGAGAGTAGAACAAAGCCATACACTACAGATTTAGGGTATATTTTGGTCTGTTAGAAGTAACTGTATCCCAAAATTTTAAAGAGAGAACAACTTATATATATATCAAAAATAAGGATAACTACTATGAAGGGGTAGAATATGACTCTAAAAATGAGAAATAAAAAAGATTTTTTAAAAAAGAGATTGATAAGGGGCACCTGGGTGGCTCAGTCGTTAAGCGTCTGCCTTCGGCTCAGGTCATGATCCCAGGGTCCTGGGATCGAGCCCCGCATCGGGCTCCCTGCTCCGCGGGAAGCCTGCTTCTCCCTCTCCCACTCCCCCTGCTTGTTTTCCCTCTCTCGCTGTGTCTCTCTCTGTCAAATAAATAAATTAAAAAAAAAAAAGGGATCGATAAGAT
>NW_028048700.1:0-9166 GCF_054177405.1 Leptonychotes weddellii
GAGTCTGCTTCTCCCTCTCCCTCTGTGTTCCCACTTTTTAATAAATTATCAAAAAAAAAAAATCTCCCAGCACAGAAAAGCCCAAGGCCATATGGTTTTGTTGGTAATTCTACCAAACATTTAAAAAAATTAATGACAATATTTATCAAAATCTTACAAAAAATGGGAAAGAGGGAACACATTCAAAATTACTTCATGAGGCCAGTACTACCCGGATACCAAAGCAGGATAAAAACAATACAAGAACAAAGAAGTCTAATTTGTCTGATATAAGTATGGCTACTCCAGCTTTATTTTGATGTCCATTTGCATGATAAATGTTTCTCCAACCCCTCACTTTCAACCTGCAGGTGTCTTTAGGTCTAAAATGAATCCCTTGTAGACAGCATATAGGTGGGTCTTGGTTGGTTTTTTTTTTAATCCATTCTGACACCCTACAGTTTTTCATTGGAACACTTAGTACATTTATGTTCAAAGTAATTGATAGGTAAGTAATAAAATGGGAATACATGATTTGTGGTTGTTTCTGGAGATTTTCTCCAATCATTGTCTCACTTTGGACCTCTCCTTTGCACTCAGAGTCCCCTATTAAATTTCTTGCCAGATTGGTTTAGTAGTCATAAACTCCTTTTAGCTTTTGTTTGTCTGGGATGCTCTATCTCTCCTTCTATCATTAAGAATAGCCTTGCTGGATAGCTTCAGATTTTTCCCCATTCAGCACCCTGTTTCTCTCATGCCATTCTCTTCTGGCTTGCTAAATTTCTGTGGAGAGATCTGCTTCTAGCCTCATAGGTTTCCCCTTGGAAGTTGAGGACTTTTGTCTTGCTTTTAAGATTTCTTTTATCATGGTATTTTTGAAATTTAATTACAATACATCTTGGTGTTATCCTGCTTTTGTTGATTTCAAATGGGAGTTCTCTGTGCCTCCTGGATCTGGATGTCGGTTTCCTTCCCCCAGATTAGGGAAGTTTTCAGCTACTATTTCTTGCAATAAATTTTCTGCCTCCTTTTCTCACTCTTCTGGGACTCCTATAATATGAATATTACTACATTTGGTGGAGTCCCTGAGTTCCCTAAATCTATTCTCATGTTCCATAATTCTTCCTTCTCTTTTGTTCAGCTTCATTATTTTCCATTATTTTGTGTTTTATATCACTACTTCGTTCCTCTACTTCTTCCAGCCTGCTGTTCATTGCATCAAGCTTGTTTCCAACCTTGTTTATGGCATTCTTCATTTCTGATAAAAAGAGTTAAGAATCTATCTCTGGGGTGCCTGGGTGGCTCAGTCGGTTAAGCACCTACCTTTGGCTCAGGTCATGATCTCAGGGTCCTGGGATTGAGACCCACACTGGGCTCCCTGCTCAGCAAAGAGTCTGCTTCTCCCTCTCCCTCTGATCCTCCTCCCTGTTTGTAATTTGTCTCAAACAAATAAAATCTTAAAAAAAAAAAAAGAATCTCTGTGATAAGGGTCTCACTGATGTCATTTCTCAAGTCCAGCAAGTATCCTTATGATTCTTGCTTTAAATTCTCCATCAGGGGGTGCCTGGGTGGCTCAGTCATTAAGCGTCTGCCTTTGGCTCAGGTCATGATCCCAAGGTCCCAGGTTCAAGCCCTGCATTGGGCTCCCTGCTCAGCAGGAAGCCTGCTTCTCCCTCTCACATTCCTCCTACTTGTGTTCCTTCTCTCCCTTTCTCTGTCAAATAAAATCTTTTAAAAAATAAATTCTCCATCAGTCGTGTTACCTATATCTCATTTACTTAGATCTCTAGCCATGGCTTTATCTTGTTCTTTCATTTGGGATGAATTCCTCCATCTTGGCATTTTGTCTAAGTCTCTGCCTCCTTTAATGCGACCTCTTCTCTCCCTTTAGTTGTGGAGTTTGTTCTGTCACTCTTCAGGCCAATTTCTGGGGGTATTTAGGAGGATTTGATAGTTATCTAGTTTTATTCATGGGACAAGACAAGTCTAGGGTCCTCCTACTCCACCACCATATTCCTTTCCTGAAAAAAAAAATAATCTCTAATATTTTAAGATAAGGAGGTAGGTTTGTACCTTATAGCCCTGCACCTGCTGGAGTTCTACCCTCCCAGGGTGATAGTGACATAAGGGTTTCACCTGCATTGATTACAATTAAAGAGATGTTCTGTGTGAATAATTTGTGAAATTTCTCAATGGATTATTTGAAATTAGACACTGTGTGAAATGCAATTTCATGAAGATGGCTCCCAGGCACTAGAGAAAGACCTATCTATGAATAGCTGGCAAAAGGTTATTTAGCTTTTAAAGAGATTATATATCAAAGGACAGAAAGAATTTGAAGATGCAAAAATGCTCTGAAAGAAAAAGGGTAGTGTCTTTCCCTTTAACACCAGAAAAAAAAAATCAGTTTTTCAATTTGCACTAGCCCTTCCCCCTGAAGATGATTCAATGACTCCCCACCAGCTCCTCTTCAAGCTCACCACCCCCACCCAATTCAGCCATTCTTTCCTCCTCTCTGGAAGTCTGCTCTAGGATTCTCAGCTGCTTCCCCCTTCTCATATTCTCATCCCAGTTTCCTTACCTCAGGGGGGCCCCCCACTCTCTGCCTGGATCCCCTCCTCACTGCATCCTGGAAGCTCTGCAGGCTCTGAGCCAGGGCAGTCATAGGGACCCCAACCTGCTTCCTGCCTCCAGACCCTGTGCTTCATCCTTTTGTCCAGTGTCTGAGACATTCAGATGATGTCATTCATCTGACTTTTTACTTGTTTGATGTTGGAGGGAGTCTGGAGCTTGTTATTCCATTATAGGCAGAAGGGGAAGCTCTGAAAGAATCTTGAGGTAAATTCTTGATTCCTAGCTTAACTTAGATTCTTTATTACTTTAAAATGACACATTTCACATGTAGTTCTTAGCATAAGGTAGATTATTTTGTGTAAAATTATATTTAAATTAGAATTTTTCTATTTCTGTCAAGAGTGACCTAACACAGAAGGAAAGAAAAAGAAACAAGGTCATCCTCCTGGTTACAACAAACAGCTACTTTTCTTTTTCCTCAATATTTCAGGCCCCAGCCTCAGGGCCTTCACCAACCCCAAGTTCCCCTCCCAGCCCACAGGGCACCTCCGAGGAGGACAGGTTTGTGACTTTGTGTACCTGGAGCTCTGACTTTGCCCACAAAGTCCTGGTGACCTAAAGGTGAACAAGGCCCCTCATAAGGACAGTTAATATTCCCTGAAACAAAGGAAAAGCCCTTCCAGGCCAGTAATTGCTTGAAGTCCTTTTAACTGCTCTGAAGGTTTTCAGATTCTATCCATTATTGAACAAAAAATATCCAGGCACAGAGATGTTTCCCAATATGCCTGTGAGTAGAGGCATTGGATGTTATTTCTTGTGATGCTGGTTCCTGACCTTCCCATTTAAGGATTTCTCATCTCCCACCAGCAGATAAAGGCATGTGTGGGCCTTCTCAGTGTAGGAGACTCACATATACAGAGTGAGTCATGCCAGGATGCATCAACATTTTTCTGTCCCTTCCAAGCCAGTCTTTGGAGAGACCAGGGAATCCAGAGTTTCCTACAAGAATGGGGAATCCTTGGAAAGGAGTTTCATCTTGAGTCAAGGAAGAAGAATCATATCCTGACAAGGATAGGTGCTTTGTGCCCAAGCCCAGGGCCATAAAGAAGAGCTGGCAACAATGTCCCCAGATGCTGATGAGTTTGCAGAACTTACCTTGGACTATACACAAGGCCAACAAGTAAACCCTAGCCCATCCTTATGGAGAAGCCCTGCAGAAAACCCTGGGCCTCAGGTAGGTCTCTTCTATATTCAACTTTTAGGGACCAACATGGGCTGGCCCAGCCACCACACTGTGCCCTAAGCAGGGTGGAGAATTTTGAGACCAGCATCTGTCCATGGTCCCATCTTCAGGAAACTGGACAAGACTTAACACACTGAGCTTGCCCTCTACAACTGGGACCCAAATCAATGGTGCTGAGGAGTTTTGCTGCCAACCTATTCAGAGGGGCCATAACCCTCATGGAAGGCAAGTTCAGAGGCAGTGATCCAGGGAGAGGGTTTGGGCCACTGAAGCCAGCCCTAAAGGGGTCTGTTCCACTCAGCAATTCCCTGTGCACACAGCCACCTCCCACTTCCCAGAACAAGCTCCAAGCCTGGCCCATCCATGTTTCCAAGGGTCAAGCTCTGGGTGCCCCCCCCAGTGAACTATACTGAAGACACTCAAGTACTAAGAAGGGTTTCATGAATTTTGACTCTTGCCTCGTCATCTCTGCACCAATTTCCTGTACTTCTGCTGGCAAACCTCAGGCCCCAGCAGAAGATGTGGACCCCTGATGACTCTGAATCAGATCTTGAACTTAGAGACCATTTAAGTGTGATCCCCTCTGCACTCAAGACAGTGGAAAAATCACAGTTCCATATACACAGGATTCCTTCCCTTCCACAACCCAATATCATGAGAAAAAAATGTGAAACTTAAGATGGCCCTCATCCCTTTCATCCTGGGGACAGTGGCTTGGATGGGACCCAGAATTACACTGAGGAAAAAATGATAGAGGCCAAGGGACATAGAGGGGGCACAGATTCTAGGTGCCTTGAGATCTACAATTCTTCCATCCCTGCTATCTTGTTCGAAGCATATAAAAATGAATGTCTTTTTCCCCTTTATAAGTCTCAGCTTACTTAGTCTTGCTCTTGAAAAACTTATACACAATCCATCACCCTTCTATTACCAATAAAAAAAAAAATCAGTGAATATAATTATAATTACAATCCTTTGACAAATACACTTTTCCATGAAGATTATAAGCTTTGAAAGAGTTGCTAGAGGGTACCCATGAATGGCAACATTTCAAAAGAACATTCTTGGGGACAGGACCCTCTGTCTAGTGTATCTAAGGCCAGGCAGAGAGATTCTGCTAGGAACTGATGAGGTGGGCAGTTCACCCATAGATTAGTCAGTGACTGGCATAGGGGCAGACACATCTGCTGGAACTTGAGAGCAGCCACCTGTCTGAGCCCCTCCTTCTGGTGGGGCATTTCATTCTCAATCTCACGAGTTTCTAGGTCAGGCCCAAGTCCTCTGCCCCAAGTTGTGCAGATTCTCATAAAGCTCTCTTCAATTTCTTGAGGGAAAAAAACAAAAACAAAACCAGAAAAACCTGACCAACTGAACCCTTTTAAAGCTGAGCTTTTCCACCCTGATTGTGGATTAGAACTACTTGGGACCTTCAGATCCCACCTGGATGATCACATCAGAATCACTTAGAAAGGGAGCCCCATCACCCATTGTGAAAGCCTCTCCAGGCAGTTCTAGCCTCCAGCCTGGATGGGACTCTATTACTAGATTCCCTGGCCCCTGATGAACAGTGAGGTGGGAAGGATCAAGGAGGCCCCTGCATCAGGTGCCACTCATGACATCGTATGCGATGTTCTCTCTAAAGGAGTAGATCTCTACCCAGGCTGTGTGTTGGATCACCCAGACACTTTTTACAAACACAAATTCCTGGGCCTCAGGCCTGAAATAATTAAGTCTGAATCACTGGGATGGAACTTTTAAAATAGAGGAGTCTAGTGTAGCATCAGGGCTGGGAAGCTGTTCTACAGCTGGTTTCACTTACACTCACAATCCACGATCTCACTGAGCTTGGAAACCAGTGGGAGAGTTGGACTTGACCAAGGGGCTAACACTGGCATTTACTAAGAGTTAGCTGAGGTCAAGGACTCAGGGCACAGTGCCTAAGAGGATGTCCTCATGATAGGGCCTAGTCTATGCACAGGGAGCCTGAGACCTAAGCCAGGAGGAGCATGCAGCTCAATGACTGGCACTGGGGAGTGATGAACAACATAGAAGGAACAAAATGTCTGAGGCAATGCCCTCCCAAGTACATTGAGCATGCTTTTGCCGCAGGAAATTTTGCAGTTGGCACATGGGGCCCAGTGATACTCTGCAATCACAGCCTTCATTGTGGTCATACACACCCTCTCCCAGTTACCCAATCAAATGCTAATTTACAGGCTCCTCTAAATGATTTAGGAGACATAACCCAAGTCCCAAAGCCTTAAATTAACCACAGGGTTCATGGATTGGCCTGACTCAATCAGGTGGGTGAGACAGAAGTCCTCCTCCTTTGCAGTGCAAGATGCCAGGACTCAGGGGAACATAAGATGGTTTCAGATCGGGGCACAAGGGAGTTCTGAGACTCATCTTAGACCTTCTCACTGGAACAGAGGTCTTGATGCCCAGGGTTCACTCACCAGGCAGGACACACGTTCTGAAGGGGGTTATCCTACTGTGGGCTGACCAGCCACTCTGCCTGCATGTGGGATGGATGAAGCTCAATTCATCCAATCCCTTTACTAGCAGTGGGGGCTTCCCCCACAACAGAGACAGCCAGACGTTGAGGACAACAAACACATTTCCACACTTGGGGATTCTTGACTACCCAAATTCCAGAAAATCAGAGTAAGTGCTAGCTGTAAGGGCCCTAAATGCAGCCCTGTTGGTGCCTAGAGATGCTTCACAGGGAAAACTCAAGAATGGAAGTCAGTCCAGAGAGGCAGCATTCTTTGGGTTTATGGGAAGATAGCTCGATTGTCTCATTTCATTACACAAGCATTTTTACATCTAGGAAATACGTGCTATACACGGTTATGTATCTTACAGATATGGAAATTTTCAACCCTCAAGACATGTCTGGTGGGTGGTGCTATTATTACCCTCATTGGCAGAGCAGGGTGGTGGCCTCCTTGATCCAGCTGCTCTTCTGAGCTGGGAATAGACTCTCAGCACTCAGGCTCCAGTGCAGGAGGCTGCTCCATGCTGCTCCTGAAAGCCTTCCTGGGCTGGTCCTGCAACATTCCTGATGTTAACAGGACTGTAGGTCTGCTCTAATCTGTGGGCTCCCTCACTGTATTGTGCATCTCCGATGTTGAACTTAGGTCCTGATTATGTTCTTGTCTTCCGTCCGGTGCTCAGGCTCTCCCTAAACGCTTGACCACAGCAGTCTGTTTATCAGAGATGTTCTCAAATCCTTCTGATTTCCCCCTCGGTCATTTCCCATTGTCTGCTTGTAGTGGGTTTTGTGCCTGTTGATTTTAGATATAAGTCAGCATCAGACATTTTACTTGTTTGGACTTGGATCATTTGGTGCCCTTAAATATTGGTTTTGTTCTGTGGTGCAGTTAAGTACTGTGAATGAGATTGATTTCACTATTTTTTAAAAACATTGTCTTTTGCTTTGCTTCAGATGGTCTAAGCTATGATTTCTAGTGAAAGAGCAGGAAGAACAGATGGAAAATCCATAGAAGCAAATGCAGAAAGATGAGGATCCTGAATAGAAGGTGGAATTTAAGTTTAAAGCTCTCCAGTGTTTACCACATACTCTTTAGGAGCCACACTCAAGACAGGAATAAGCCGGTCCCACTGGGCCATATGAGCCACAGGGGAGGACAGTGCTCACACAAATATCCCTGCCACCTCCTCCACAGCAAGGCAGACTGACTCACCATGGAGGCCCAGTCCACACTGAACACAGGTGACACTCGTCAGCAAGCTCACAGAGATCCCTTACTACCTGAGACAGGATCCTAGCACCAAGGGGCGGGGGAGATGAAGAGTAAAGAAGAGCTGGAAAAGAAACCTCCAGAAGCTGACAGATTTTCAGAGTCATTGAAGATGTTGTGCCCTCCGTGACCAATAGACCCTGGGACTGGAGTGGGACAGAGGGGAGGAAAGGGAGCTAGACCGAGACCCAGACCTGGACCAAGAGAGAAAAGAGGAAATAGGTGGCACAGTTCCTTCGAGAAGCACAAAGTGGACAAGGAGCCCATGGACAAGAGTCCATGGTCTGCCAGGGAGTTGAACAATTCCATCCCAAAAAAGTTGGCTGGACAGGAGTTAGAGAAGATAATCTAGAGGAGTGGCCCCTGCTGACCCTCCCTGCAGCATCCAGGCAGTCAGATCCTCCTCACCGCCTCCCCTGTCCTTGAAATGTATACCCTGCCTAGTGTCCCCACTGTGGGGGCTGCTCTAAGGACATACTTTCGAGAGTATAAGGTGTTGAGAACACTTAAATGGCATGCGTGCCTGAGCCAAGTTAAGACCGCTCTATAAATTTCAAGGCTTGTCAGATGGGTGTGGAGATCTATTTGTCTTGTGGCCACCCGAACAAAGGAACATATATATGAAGCTTGTATTATTAAACCGGCCACCTACTCTCTGGAGAGGCCTGCCTCTTTTCCTCAGTCTCTCTCTGCCCTCTGTATATGAGAACTGTTTCAGATTACACCCAAAAAGTTCCAAGTAGGTTGGGACCAACAGAAGGCACTAATTCTCTAAGGAAGCCAGAGATGAGAAGCAACTGGGAGATTTCTTTGGCCTGCCCAACAATTGTGCAGCATACTGCCAGACACCATGGATCACGTGGCTGTGGACAGTGACAAGGAGGATTCTATCAGAGTGGATTAAAAGCACAGGAAGCACCCCATCGGCTGAATTGGATACCCATGGGGAGTACAGCCTGTATATGAACAACCAGGGGTATTTGCCCAAGACTGCATGCCAGTATGCTATCCAGATGTCTGGAGGGCTGAGAACCAGCCATTTCAAGGCCATGTTTGATCACTGGTGGAAGACTAATAAAGCAATCAAGTCGAGACAAAGGAAGCTGATGGAATTGAAATCAAAAGCCCCAATAGCTTGTTTTGAGTTCCAAATCCAAAAATAATCTACACAAGGAAATGTTCCCACTTCTTTCTCTGCAATTCCTAGAAGGTTGCTAGGGTTGTTTTGTGAATGTGCCTAAATACTTTGTTTTACAATATTTTAGTTCCATCAAAATGGGTTAAGCAGCCAATAAAGCATTGGCCTGGAAGGACTTTCCCCCTGGACTTGTTCAGAGTGGATATAGCCCTGGGCTTTAGGCAAAGATTCAGCAAGAAGGTATGTGATGTCTTCATGAGCTTTCCATATGCCTCTCTATCCTCTCTGGTCCACCCATGCAGAAGCCACCAACCAACATCTCACAAGTTACCAGTGCCAGGACTGGACCCACCACCTTCTATTTGGGGAGCATTGTGGGCTCCACACAAGTGTTCTGCCTGCAGAATCCTCAGGTCCCTCAAGCCTAGTTCCAGAGCCCTGCATGGTTCTCGCCATGCCTGTTTCCTG
>NW_028048701.1:0-416 GCF_054177405.1 Leptonychotes weddellii
ATTTATTTATTTATTTATTTGAGAGAGAGAGAGAGAGAAACAGCATGAGAGGGGAGAGGGTCAGAGGGAGAAGCAGGCTCCTTGCTGAGCTGGGAGTCCAATGTGGGACTCGATCCCAGGACTCTGGATCATGACCTGAGCCGAATGCAGTCTCTTAACCAACTGAGCCACCCAGGCGCCCTCTACCTTTTTTTTTTTTAAGATTTTATTTTTAAGTAATCTCTGTACCCAACAGGGGGCTCCAACTTAACAACCGTGAGATGAAGAGTGGCATGCTCCACTGGCTGAGCCAGCCAGGCACCCCGTTTTCTACCTTTCTCTTCACTAATATACCTTTGAACTAAAGGGACTTTGCCAATTTTTAGACCATGGTCATTAGTTCACCTGTCTTACACACACACACACACACACACACA
>NW_028048702.1:0-416 GCF_054177405.1 Leptonychotes weddellii
GACATAGTGAGCTAAGCAGGGAAAGGGCCAGGGCGGGGCGGGGGGAGAAGGGAAGGAGGAGAGAGGAGGGAGTCGTGGGGACAAGGTGAGTGGAGAGATTGGCCTGCATTTGGAGACACCAAGAGGCACAGTAGCCCCACTTTCCTTTCTGGAAACTCAGTCTTTCCCTGGCCAACTAGAATCAAGCCTCTCTCTGGGCCTCTGCCCACCAGCAAATGTATTTGGAGCCCAGAAAATGCCATTTGTTTTGAGTGATGGAGTCAGCTGGTAGCTGGCGGGCACTGGTCCCTTGGGTTGATTTAGACCGCTAAGGATGCTTGCAGGCAGAGGGGTGAAGGGTGCTTCTGCTGGTCTTGAGTATCCTCTTCCTGGACCACTGGCTCCGCCCTGATCTTACCTACCTCCTGCTGACAGCC
>NW_028048703.1:0-416 GCF_054177405.1 Leptonychotes weddellii
ATACCCTCCAAACTAATGGTCTGAAAGAGGTATTCGACTTTCCAAATTTCCCCAGTCTTTATTCATAGATTTCACATCATGTAGAAAGTTGGAGAATTTTCTAGTTCTGTTGGCCTAAGGTCATATCTGTTGGCCTTTAGGGAAAACATAAACTTGCTCTGTTTTCTGTCTCCAACCATTGCGGGGGAAAAAACTCTAATATTTTACTCCCTGGTAGGGGTATGACTTTACTAAGGGGTAAAATTGTTCATTCTAATACTGATTGACACATACCTGTAGATCCTCCAGCATTAAAGACTTATTTTCCCCAGTGGGTGTTTGTTAAAGATTTGCCAAGGGCCTCCTTCTTTTCGGGGTAGGCCTGAAGCTTAAGAAATCCAGGCAAAAATTTAGGTAAGCCCCAGAGGAAGTATACA
>NW_028048704.1:0-416 GCF_054177405.1 Leptonychotes weddellii
AAAAGAACAGAAAAGAAAAAGAAAAAAAAAAGAAAACAAATGGCAACTATCAGTGAAAGTGATATAGTTCCCCTGCTTCGGGGTGATGTTATAAGGCTTTGTGGTATAAAATTTATTATTGGAGGACGCCTGGGTGGCTCAGTTGTTAAGCATCTGCCTTAGGCTCAGGTCATGATCTCAGAGTCCTGGGATCGAGCCCCACATCGGCTCCCTGCTCTGTGGGAAGCCTGCTTCTCCCTCTCCCACTCCCCCTGCTTATGTTCCCTCTCTCGCTGTGTCTCTTTCTTTCAAATAAATAAAATCTTTAAGAAAAAATTTATTATTGGAATTTGAGACATGAAAATTTACAGCCCAAGTAATCTGAGAATAGAGCCTGAGCCAATGGAAAGGCAAAGTAACAGTTAATGGCTCATCCC
>NW_028048705.1:0-416 GCF_054177405.1 Leptonychotes weddellii
GCACAACCCAGGGCGCTGCAGTTTATAGCAGCACAGACAGAAACGGAGACAGTGTGGCCTGGAGAGCTCACTGAAGAACAGACTGCGGTCTCTCTGCCCTGAGGCAGAGGGTTAGAAGTGGTCTCTTCTGCTCTGACTCGCAGAAGAGACTCGGAATGCTGCCAGGGAAAGGCGCCAGAGAACAAAAGGCCCCAAAACTGATTCCCGCTGAGCCCATCCCCCGCCACAGGGGGGCAGGGCAACTCCGCCCAAACTGGGTTGCCTGAGTAACAGCATGGCAGGCCCCTCCCGCAGAAGACAGGCTGGGAAAACAAGAGGCCAGCAACCCTAAGGTCCCAAGAAAACAGGTGCATCTTGCTTGGGTTCTGGTCAATAATTTGGACTCTATACATTCCCTCAAACACCCATCAACAGAA
>NW_028048706.1:0-416 GCF_054177405.1 Leptonychotes weddellii
GAAATGACTGGGCTCCTAGCTCCGAGCCCAGGAGGGTTTGACCTCAGGGTGGGTGGCATAGGAAGGGGTGCAGTGACAGTTGCTCCCAGCCAGGCTCCCCACATGACCGTGACCTCAGACAGTACCCTCTTTTTTTTTTATTCAACATTTTATTTATTTATTTGACAGAGAGAGAGAGATAGCGAGAGAGGAAACACAAGCAGGGGGAGTGGGAGACGGAGAAGCAGGCTTCCCACAGAGCAGGGAGCCTGATGCGGGGCTCGATCCCAGGACCCTGGGATCATGACCTGAGCCGAAGGCAGACGCTTAACGACTGAGCCACCCAGCCACCTCTGACAGTTCCCTCCTGTAAGGCCATAGGGCCTCTGAGGGTCTCCCAGGCCAACAATCCATATTTGTGACCAGGATGAGGACCA
>NW_028048707.1:0-416 GCF_054177405.1 Leptonychotes weddellii
AAAAAAAAGGAAAACAAAACCCCCTTTAACATCTGCTTTCCAGGACTGCTCCTATTTTTTCAGTGGTTGTTAGTTCTTCTGGTAGTAAGTTCTGAAACGGAGATGCACATGCAGGTCCCTTATGGAGGAGCGTTTTCAGGAACAACGTCTGTAAGGCAGTGAGGGGAGCAGGGCGGGCAGAAGGAGAGGTTGAACTGCAGTACAGCAGCAACAGAAACCTCAGCTGATCCCACGTAAAGGTCTGAAGCTGAGCCAGTTTTTCTCAAATGTCCCCAGTTGAGGCAAGGGTCTAGGAGCTTTGTACTCTAGCATCGACCAGTCATGGAATGAGGGTTGCTCCTGGAGGCGAGTGTAATTATAAGGCAGCTCACTTTGGCAGAGGGTAATTCCTGAGAAGGGACTTGGCTGTGAGCTAT
>NW_028048708.1:0-416 GCF_054177405.1 Leptonychotes weddellii
GCCTGGGTGGCTCAGTTGGTTAAGCGACTGCCTTCGGCTCAGGTCATGATCCTGGAGTCCCTGGATCGAGTCCCGCATCGGGCTCCCTGCTCGGCAGGGAGCCTGCTTCTGCCTCTGACCCTCCCCCCTCTCATGTGCTCTCTCTCTCTCATTCTCTCTGTCTCAAATAAATAAATTAAAAAAATCTTAAAAAAAAATTTAAAAAAAAAAAAAAAAAAAAATTTAACTGAACTGATCATGACTAGATCCACATTCCAGAAAGGATTCTATGAGGCTAAGCAAGGGACCAGTCTTACTCACTGCCATATATCCAATGTCATACTGTAACCGACAAGTAGTAGAAAATATCTGTTGAATGAATGAACAGAATGAGTTTCAGGATAAATCGCTATAGAACTCAGGGCTTTGGACTTCTA
>NW_028048709.1:0-416 GCF_054177405.1 Leptonychotes weddellii
GAGAGAGAGAGAGAGAGAGAGCGTGCACGTGGGGGGGGAGGGTCAGAGGGAGAAGCAGACTCCCTGCCGAGCAGGGAGCCCGATGCGGGACTCGATCCCAGGACTCCAGGATCATGACCTGAGCCGAAGGCAGTCGCTTAACCGACTGAGCCACCCAGGCGCGCAGGAATCCTATCTGACGTCGGGAGATGCACAAATTGGTGCAGAGAGAGGAGAAGCCCAGAGGAACACCAACTACAGACTGCACAGTAACCAAGGTGGGCCTGGGGGGACGGGAGGGGATCGCTGGTGCCCCACCAGTCCCACGTCCTCCTGCGGGCCCACGTCACTCAAAGATGAACAAGGAAAGGGAACAGAGGCACCACCACTGCTGTGGGAAGAGAGGCTCCCGTGCCCTCCGGACAGCTCGCAGGGAC
>NW_028048710.1:0-9165 GCF_054177405.1 Leptonychotes weddellii
TGATGGGTATTGAGGAAGCCACATTCTGCATGGAGCACTGGGTGTTATGCACAAACAATGAATCATGGAACACTACATCTAAAACTAATGATGTAATGTATAGGGATTAACATAAGAATAATAATAAAAAAAAACTCCTTGCTTCTCCTATCAGCCAATCAAACTCTTCAGCTTTTTTAAAGGTTTCCACCATATGGACTTTTTTCTCTATGCCTTGTGAATATTTGAGAGTGAGATGAGGGTAGGACCATAGTTTATAGAACACTTTTATCCCCTCTTCTCACATCCCCATTTTGCCCCACATTGGGGAAATTGCAAATGGTTCCACAGTACAATGAGGAAAATGTGAGCATGGAGAAAGACATTAAGCCCAGTTCTAGCTTGGGCAAAGGAATATTCTAGAATATCTGCCTGATTGAAAACATTGTCAAGAGCACCTAATAAGGTGCTCTTCTTATCTATCAGAGGTCTTCTTAATTGAAGGCCTTAGGGGTGATACTGAAGGAAGATTTTTAAAAAACCCTAACATTTTTGTCTCCTTTCATGCACAAACTGTAACCTCTAACTTAGGTTGTAATTTAAAGTTGAAACTTAGTTCCAGAAAAATCATCCTTTAGAGCAACATCCCAGTAGATTCCTGAGGAAAGAACCCTGAACACACTACTTCTGTTAAAGGAACCATAGTGGACTTATTTAGAAGAAAGCAGTAAACTATTTTGATTATGTCTGTACATTTGGCAAGATTTCTGTCATTCACAGGGTGTAATTAGAGGCACAACTTATACCAAAGGTTATGTGAAGGATAGTCTCTGAAGGCAGCCACCCATTTGGCAGATGTTATTTCAGTGACAGCTGAACATGACGCAGTTCAAAGGGTCTTGGATGTTAAGATTTTGCTTTTGGAGGAGCTCCTCACATGATGGGATTGGAGAGTCTTCTTGCACTTGGTACTTTTTCAGGTAGCTGTATGTGAGGCACATCTGGGAAAATATGGATACAACATATTCATATATGATATATAAGATGACATGAGGTTTATTTGTACATACAGGATGGCAACCATTAAACACATGATTTGAGAAGCAATTTATGTGTGGTATAGTTTTATTTGCCAGGCAAATGCAATCTTATTTGAGGGACAGCCTCTGCCATTGGTGTAAATCTAGTGCCAGTCGCCTCAGTGGTGGGACAAGAGGTAGGGCAGGTCCTCCACACCATGTGATCTAAAGCACACGGGGTACTTAAAGCACAGTGGCTTATTTAGCGATATTTGGGGAGTCACCTGTCTGCAATGTGGGTTGGTATGACTTCAGTGCAAAGGCAGGAGCAGGTTGTGACATTATAAAACCAGCCCTGGAGGGGGGCAGCCAAACCTGGCAAAAGCAGTACATGAACACTGAGATAATAGCAAAATGTTGTTAGCAACAAAACAATGGAAACAGAACTAGCTACCACTTATTGAGCATTTACTATATACCAAGAAGTGTTCAAACCACCTACCTCCTATACATGTTTTCAGTATTTCACTTAAACCCAACAATGGCTCTTTTTACACAGGTAGAAATTGAAGCTCAGTGAATTTAACTATGCCAAACCATGCAGTTATTAAGTGGTGGACGTGGGTTTAGAACCCAGGACTCTCTTACTCCAAAGCCCATGCTCTTTCTGTTAGACTGTACAAGTTTCAAGAATACTCTATGAGTTTTAGATGCATTTAGTTCTAATTTTTTTCTCTTGGCTTTTACCAGAAGAAGGATCACTTACTAGCTGCAGAGCAGAGTAATAAGGATCTGTAGGAAGAAATACAGCAATTCAAATAAACTAAAATCCCATTTGGTCACCAAAGTTTCTCAATTATCCTCAACCAAATGTCTCTGTAGTTCTCTTCAATCCATTTCCTCTTCTCTGTGCCCACTTATGTGTAGGTCCTCTTATCTGTACTATTAAAATAACTTAAGTAGCCTCTCTGCCTCCAACATCTCCTCCTATTCTACCCTCCACACATATTCCCTAGTGATATTTTCAAATCAAGTCATTCTCATCCTCAAAACCCTTCAATGAATACCTCAAAACCCTTCATGAGTTTATGAGGTTCCTCATAAACTTTTCGAGCCTCATATACTATGTTTTCAGCCATAACAAACTCCTACAGTTTTTCAAGAACAACGTACTCTATTGAGACATTGGAATCCATCTCTATCTTAATTTCACCTGAATTAATTAAACTCTCTTTCTATATTTAGACTTATTCAGGCCATTGTTTCCTACATGTAGGCTTCTAAGTATTGCTAAGATGAGATATCACAACTATATGGATTTGTGCTTCTAAATACTTATGGCTTTCAAGCTGTCTTTGACCCTCCATGCTGTGTGATAATCTGGAGTTTTCCTAGAGGACTCTTCTCCATTTCCCACAATAGCTTGTTGGAACCTCCACAAGCTTCCTTCCATCTTCTATTTCATCACTTCTACCTTCATTTTCAGTAATTGACTTCCCTACTATTCCAGAGAATAGAAGTCTTTCCCTTCTTTCTACAAACCTGTAATCATTTGACCCATCACTAACTCTTTCCCTCCTGCCTCAGTGGAAAAGTATCCTCATTATGCCTAAGAAAAATCCTTCTACCTGTGCTCTGGGTTTCATTTCCTCCCATTTGTTCTAGACTCAAACCATTTGCTTTGTCTTGTTTTGTTTTTAATACCTCACTTCCTTTTCTATTGATTCTTATCCTATAAATATGTTCAAGTTTTTCCCCACTATGCTATCCCTTCTCTGGCATTCACTTTCTATCACAGTTCAATCTTTTGAAAAATGTAGCAGTCACTAGCTATAATCTTCACTAATCAGAAAAGGTCTATGAGAAGGAGTTAGAGATTCAGGAACTAATATGTGTGGATCATGTGTTTATGTTGACGGACAGAATAAAACTGGATGTTAGGTAAGGATAGAGAAAGGAATAAAGGAAAACAATAAAAGTGGAAGGGCAGCAAAAAAACAGCTGGAGTAAACTAGTAGTTACTGAAAGAAAAGGACAATGTGGGTTTGCTACATAAAACATCTTCAGAGCAGGAAAGGAGGAACACAGACTTAAGAAAATAAATACTACAGGTTCCCTGAAGATGGAGTCCAAGACACAGAAGTAGGAGGAACAGAGAAATGGGTAATAGAAATTCAGATTGATTAGAGAGGAATGTCTATTTGTTTCCTTTTTCTCCATTAACTTTAACTCTTTCCTGTATCTGAACCTATTCTTTTTTTTTCTGCGTCTGAGGAAGAAGCTGCCACCTGCCTTCCTGCCAGAGCTAATTACTGCATTTACATGGTTAGATGATTCCACTGCTTCTTGATTTTTCAGGATCTTGCTTCAGTAGTTATCCTCACTTCACATGCTTCAATTTTTACCCTATATTTTTATTCCCCTCCCTCTTTCCCTTCCCTTCTATTTCCTTCCCTTCCCTCTTTGCCTCCCACTCTCTTTGCCTTTCTTTCTCTCTCTCTAAATACACACATACACACATATGTTCATATATCCATATATGTACATATGTGTGTGTGTGTGTGTATCCTACTTTGTACCAAACTCCATTCCTTATGCCTACAATCACACAGAGGATTCTCCAGTTCTAAAAACATTCATCCCTTAATCTTGATAAATTCATGAGTTGTCTCATTTCTTACCTTCCCTTTATCACCAAACTTCACTAAAGAGTAGTCTACAATTGCTGCCTCTACTTTCTCACACCTACCATCTAGTTTCTGTACCATCCAGTCTAATGAAACATCTTACTTGAAGATTACTGATAACTTCCTAATTGTCAAACTTAATGCTTCTTATAACTCATCCTCCTCTGTGTCTTGGAAACATTCGGCATTGATAAACACCCCCTTCCTTTAAATTCTTTATTTCTTTGGCTTCAATAATATTTCAGTCTCCGGATTCTTCTTCAAACTCTCACAGGATACCTTTTCTCCTTAACTTGCTTCTTTCTCTCCCTACCCCATAAGTGTGGGTATTCTCCTTAGATACTCCTTCTGATTTTTTCTCTGACTTTGGGCTTGGTGATTTTACTCACCTCTACAATTTTAACTATCCTTTCTATGTAGTAGACTTCCAGTTTTTATATGTATGTCCAACCTCTCAGCCCTGCATCTCCATGTATTTGATGAACAGCTAGATTTGGATGGCTTTCAAGCACCTTACATTCAATTATATCCAAAGCTGTGTCCTTTGACCAAAGCCAGCATGTCCCCTTCTTTCTTTCCTTTGTTAAGAGTTTTGCTCTCAGTCACCCAAATAAAACATTTGGATTTATCTTTGATTCGTTCATTCATTCTTTCAGTAAAGATTTGAGAATCTATTATGTTACCACCAGTTAAAAAACTTCCAGTGGTTTACTCTTTACTATACGATAAAACTGAACTTCTTAGGTTAACAATATGCTCTACAACATGCCCCCACCTTATCTTTCTTAATTTAGAACACTTGCAGCCTATCTTTCAGGCAATGGGAACTAGCCATTCTGAAAATGCACCCTATGACAAACATTTACAATTCGGTGCATTTTTTTCTTGCCATTTGGAATACGATAATTTCCCATACATTTTGCTTATTAAAATCTTATTTATGCTTTTTGTGTGCCCCTGTGTTAGCCTTTAAAATCTTATTAAAAATCTTATATTTATTTATAAAATCTTATTTATTTCAAAACTATCTCAAATTCATCTATCATATAAGTAATCCATATTTTTCTTACAAATAATTTGTCTGATTTCTCTGTCTCCACAACATACTGTTGCTTGCTTATAGTACTTGTCCATTATTCTTATATCATGGCTTTGATTTTTCCTTTATTGAAAAGGAGAAAGAGTCTACAACAGAGGGTTTTTGGTAAAATATCATCATGTAAATGTTTGGAAGATAGGAGATCTGAATTGGAAGACATGATAGAGGATATCAGTTACAGAAAAGAACAGCTTGGATTTGTAAATTAAGGATGCAGTGTCCTTTCTTCATTCTTCATAAAGTAGAGTGGTTTTGGAATAGAGGGACATTTCAATTACATCTCAGAAAAGGGAATAAGGCCAGAGATAATTGGAAATTGACCAGTGAAGCTGAATACTTAGAAAATTGTGTGCAAAAATGTAGACTTGAGAGATTATTTGGAAGTGTATGCTAGTACTTTGCAGTATGCTTACATAAAAGGGAAGTAATCCAGTAGGGTTGACAGGATTTATATGCGAGAGA
Organism: Leptonychotes weddellii; assembly: GCF_054177405.1. NCBI lineage: Eukaryota > Metazoa > Chordata > Mammalia > Carnivora > Phocidae > Leptonychotes > Leptonychotes weddellii. Next base: position 5,247 of record NW_028048710.1, read on the forward strand.
GAGTAGAGGTCCAACATATAAAATGAAAGAGAGCACTTTTTCTGATCATGCAATGGTAATACTGAAATTAATTTCTTAAAAGCTTGGAAATTTGGCAAAGGTAAATGGGAGATGAGCAAATTCCTATAAGTAAGAAAAAGCATTGAAAATGATGAGGAATGGTCAAGGAGAGAGAAGCCCAGCTTTCACTTCAAGCTGTCAGAGAGGATTGGTACAGATGAAAAAATAATTTGAGGAAAGCTCTCAAGGAAAGAAATGAAGCCAAATGCTTTGAAGAGAAAAATAGATATTTTCAATTTTAGAACAAACTAATGGAGAGCAGAGAAAAGGAATAAAGAAATTAGAACAGAAATAGGGAAATCAAAGAGCAAATGACAAATGCCTGCAATAGATGAAGAGTCTGAGTGATATAGGGAAGAAGCAAAAGCAAGCAAGGCTACTGACATTTTCTCACGCACAGGAAGGGAAGATGGTTGTCATGTGTTTGAGAGATTATAGACAGATAGGTTAAGGTGACTTGAAGTCAGTTATAAGAGTCCTTTATGGAGCTGTAATGCAGGAATGGATATAAGCTAACACAGGGGCACACAAAATCAAGCAGAAAATGAAAGAGTGACTCAGCAACAGACTTCACAGCTCAAGTGTGAGTGACTGTCATGAACAAGATGTTGAGAAAATCTGAATCTGCTTGTGGTATGGATGTGGCATAGTGGAAAATCTACATGCTCTTGGGTTAGAGATGGTTTTAGTCCCACTTCTACCACTTACCAGCTGTGCAAACTTGGGAAAATCTCTCAGCTTCCAGATCCTTGAATTTCTCATCTGTAAAGTGACTTCACATTGTTGTGAAGCTCAAATGAGACAATATTTGTGAAAATACCTTGAGCAAAATTTAGATATTATTATTCTAGGACTTTTTTTGCATGAGCTGAGCAAATATTTGTTTGTGGTTTCCTTTTCCCCCCAGCTTTATTGAGATATAATGGACATGTAACCTTGTGTTCATTTAAAGTTTATGACACTGATTTTATATATTGATATATTACAGAATGATTATATCTGTGGGTTTCTATAGTAGATAGAATAAGAAGGAAATCACCAATATGATAAAAAAAGAGAGTGAATGATATATGAGCAAAGAAAAACTTAGAAACTGGAAGTCACTGACATTACATATATATGTGTTATATATATAAGCAGTTTTATATGTTATATATATAAGCAGTTTTATACATATACATATTTTATCACAAGTTGCCAATGGCACTTTATTTTTCTTTTCAACATCCTGTTCTACAGCTTCCCTGGCCCTTTTTGCTCGGATGCCAAAGAGCAGGACATTGGCAATGCCATTCGAAGACTGGCGAATGCCTTGAAGTTCCTCTCCTCCTCTGTAATGACTGGCTTTCTCCTTCTTACAGACATTCCATATGGGCATGACTGGTCCTGTCAGCTGGGTAGTCAATTTGAGTTCTTCATCAGAGCTGTCTCCCTTCTTGGGGGCCTAGGGCTTCCTGGGGAAGAGGATGAGCTTGGAGCCATACTCCTTCAGCCACTTTACATTGGCCTGCAGCAATTCCGTGGACTTGTTTTGCCTTCTTGGATTCACTGAGACTCCAATGGTCCATGCCACCTTCTTGCGGAGGCCATCCACCCATAACTTCCGTGCTGAAGCCCCTGCCAGCTTGCACTTTGGTTTGATACCTCACCATGGGGCTTCAGGATGGGCTGGATGGGTCTGGATGCGGGTGCTCCAGGCCATGTGGTGTGCCTTGGCTTGCAAACCTTGAGTCTGTGGATCTTCTCTGCTGGCTGGTTGAACCATGTGGCTATGCTGCTGCCAGTCCTTGGGGAAGTGGGGCTTCAGCATCATGCCATTTGGTCTGTCTGGGTGCCATGGCTGCGGCCTACAGGCCTCCTCTGAGGGAGGAGAAAGGCCAGCAGGAAAACAATATATGTATTTTTAAAGTTTTTATTTTAATCACCTGGTGCTCACCAGGACAAGCGCAGTCCTTAATCCCCATTACCTCTTTCACCTATCCCCTCCCCCCTCCCCCCTGGTAACCATCAGTTTGTTCTCCATAGCTAAGTCTGTTTCTTGGTTTCTTTTTCTCATTTCCCCTTTGCTTGTTTGCTTGGTTTCTTAAATTTCACATATGAGTGAAATCCTATGGTATTTGTCTTTCTCTGACTGACTTATTTCACTTAGCATAATATACACTCTAGCTCCATCCACGTTGTTGCACAGGGCAAGATTTCATTCTTTTTTATGGATGAATTATATATATATATCTTCTTTGTCCATTCGTCTATTGATGGACACTTGGACTGCTTCCATATCTTGGCTATTGTAATACCATAAATATATACCTTTGGATTAGTATTTTGTATTCTTGGGTAAATACCCAGTAGTGCAATTGCTGGATCATAGGGTCGTTCTATTTTTAACTTTTTGAGGAACCTCCATACTGTTTTCCACAGTGGCTGCACCAGTTTACATTCCCACCAACAGTACAAGAGGGTTCCCGTTTCTCCACATCCTTGCCAACACCTGTGTTTTGATTTTAGCCATTTTGGCATGTGTGAGGTGATATCTTATTGCAGTTTTAATTTGTATTTCCCTGATGATGAGTAATGTTGAGCATCTTTTCTCTGGATTACTCATTTTTAAGGTGCTGAGTTTGGTAAGTTCTTTATGTATTTTGGATATTAATCCTTTATTGGATATGCCATTTGCAAATATCTTCTCCCATTCAGTAGGTTGATTGTTTTGATTTTTGTTGATTGTTTTCTTTGCTGTGAGGAAACTTTTTATTTTGATGTAGTCTCAATAGTTTATTTTTGCTTTTGTTTCCCTTGCCTCAGGGTACCTATCTAGAAAAAAGTTGCTATGGAGAATGTCAGAGAAATTACTGCCTGTGCTCTCTTCTAGGATTTTTTATGGTTTCAGGTCTCATATTTAGGTCTTTAGTCCATTTTGAATTTATTTTTGTGTATAGTATAAGTAAAGTGGTCCAGTTTCATTCTTTTGCCTATTGCTTCCAGTTTTCCAGCACTATTTGTTGATAAGACTCTCTTTTTTCCATTGGATATTCTTTCCTGCTTTGTCAAAGATTAATTGACCATATAATTATGGGTTTATTTTTGGATTTTCTATTCTGTTCTATTGACCCGCATGTCTATTTTTGTTCCAGTATCATAATATTTTGATTACTATAGCTTTGTATTATAATTTGAAGTCCAGAACTGTGACGCCTGCAACTTTGCTTTTCTTTTTCAAGATTGCTTTGGCTATTTGGGGTCTTTAGTGGATCCATACAAATTTTAGAATTGTTTGTTCTAGCTCTGTGAAAAATGCTGTTAGTATTTTGATAAGATTGCATTAAATGTGTAGATTGCTTTGGGTAGATATTTTAGCAATATTTGTTCTTCCAATCCACCAGCATGGAATATCTTGCCATTTCTTTGTGTCAAATTCAAATTCTTTCATCAGTGTTTTATAATTTTTAGAGTACAGGTCTTTCACCTCTTTGGTTAGGTTTATTCCTAGTATCTTATTTTTGGTGCAATTGTAAATGGGATTGTTTTCTTTTTTGTTTGTTTGTTTGTTTTTATTATGTTATGTTAATCACCATACATCATTAGTTTTTGATGTATTGTTCCATGATTCATTGTTTGCATATAACACCCAGTGCTCCATTCAATACCCATCACTAGGCTAAACCATCCCCCCACTGCCCTCCCCTCTAGAATGCTCAGTTTGTTTCTCAGAGTCCATAGTCTCTCATGGTTCATCTCCCCCTCCAATACCCTCCCCTTCATTTTTCCCTTCCTACTACCTTCTTTTTTTTTTTTTAACATATAATGTATTATTTGTTTCAAAGGGACAAGTCTGTGATTCAACAGTCTTACACAATTC
>NW_028048711.1:0-416 GCF_054177405.1 Leptonychotes weddellii
GGTGAGGGGATTGGTTAGCCCGGTGATGGGTATTAAGGAGAGCACGTACTGCATGGAGCACTGGGTGTTATACTCAAACAATGAATCATGGAACACTAGATCACAAACTAATGATGTAGTGTATGGTGACTAACATAACATAAAAAAAACACACATGAAATTCACTACACACACACACCACATGCAACACATACAAATCACACCACAGACCCACTCCATATACACCAAGCAGAAACCAGACACAGCAAGCATACACTGCACACAGATTTCATTTTCCTCAAATACAACAAAGTCACCACCAAAATGCCCAATATATTTACCACACATACAACATATACACAGAGCATGGGAATTACATACACCCACACAAGCCACACACAGCACATATCCTACAAAAACCCCCATACACTACAAAC
>NW_028048712.1:0-416 GCF_054177405.1 Leptonychotes weddellii
GTAAAATGAGGATCTCAGAATGACTGATTTCCTAAATTAGTAAATATCAGAGCTAGGATAAGAACTCCAAAGCAGTATACTCCTTCTACCACACACATACCTATACTAGCAAGTGGCCAAGATCTACATTAGTAAAAAGGAACACTATTCACATTTTAGAAGGTGTCATGATCTGCCTCTATTAATTATCCATATTGTGACCCATTTGCTTCCCCTCTTCTATTCCTACTTGGACATACATTTCTCTGTCCTAACTTTACCTCACATGGGGCTTTGTATAAAGCAGTGCTTCGTACGAATTTCCTGCAGATCTAGTTAAAATGCAGATTCTGATGCCGCAGATCTGGGGTGGATCCTGAGAGTCTGCATTTCTAACAAGCTCCCAGGTGATGCCGATGCTTCTGATCTTTGGACTA
>NW_028048713.1:0-416 GCF_054177405.1 Leptonychotes weddellii
GGCGCCTGGGTGGCTCAGTTGGTTAAGCGACTGCCTTCGGCTCAGGTCATGATCCTGGAGTCCCGGGATCGAGTCCCGCATCGGGCTCCCTGCTCGGCAGGGAGTCTGCTTCTCCCTCTGATCCTCCTCCCTCTCATGCTCTCTGTCTCTCATTCTCTCTGTCTCAAATAAATAAATAAAATCTTTAAAAAAAAAAAAAGAGATACATGCTCATAGTAAAAAAAAAAAAAATCAAACAGTACAGGAGGATAGAAGGTGAAAAATAAATCTGTTTTTACCCTCCATTACCTCTCACTCCTGGTCCTATTAGCCAGAGGTCACTGTTCTTGACAGCAAGAAACTTTTTATTTGTTGTTTTCACATTGCAAGTGATTGTATCTATCTTTTAAAGGAGAAGATGGAATTTAGAAAAGCCC
>NW_028048714.1:0-416 GCF_054177405.1 Leptonychotes weddellii
ACAGGATCGCCAGTGTGAGTACGTACAATCACAGAGGGCTCCCGCTGCCCGCAGCAGAGGGACCGAACACGGTGGGGGATGGGCAGAGAAGAGAGCCTGTTGCGCTCGACTTGGCTTTAAGCCATACAGAGGGAGGACAAAGGAAGCCAGGCAGTGCTAGAGAAAAGAGAAAAACAAAACACCAAAAGCGCAAAACGGAAGGCCGCCCTTGGAAGCAGAGAGTCTCCAGCAGAGCCCTTGGGGACCAGTCGGTCCTGTGGCTGGAACGAGGGTTGCGCTCACCATCCCTTTCGGAAGCGGAGCATCCGGCTGCCTGCTCCGCCCGTGGGTGTCCCGCCGGCTGAGCCTCAGAAGCCTGGCTAGGGCTCCTGGGTAGACGTATGCACACGGAGACTTCCCTTCCTTCAGATACACGT
>NW_028048715.1:0-416 GCF_054177405.1 Leptonychotes weddellii
CTGGGATGGAGTCCCGCATCGGGCTCCCTGCTAGGCGGGGAGCCTGCTTCTCCCTCTGCCTCTTCCTCTCTCTCTCTCTGACTCTCATGAATAAATAAATAAAACATTTAAAAAACAAACAAAAAAACGAATTGACTCAGTTTGCAAATGAAAAGATGGGCCAAGGTGAATGAGACCAATGGAAAGAAAAAGCAGGGCTTCAATTTTAATATACAACCAAGTTGAATTTAGGACAAAAAGCCATAAACGGGTTAAAGAGAGATACTTTATAAGGATAAAAAAATGTATTACACAAGAATAATCTAAGAGCCACAATATTCTACATATCATATAATATCGCATCACAATTTAAACAGCAAAAACCACAGAACATGAGGAGAAATACACAAATACTGACCTATACTAAGAGATTTTAA
>NW_028048716.1:0-416 GCF_054177405.1 Leptonychotes weddellii
ACTAAAAAACAGTACGCAAAGAGAAAGGTGCTAGACAGAGCGTGACCGTCTTGTTATTTTGTTCTATAGAAACTAATTCTTCGTGGAATTAGTTTCATTATGATTGCTTAGATAGGCGTAACTAAGATGAGTAGTCACTTTATCATGAAACCCCAGAAATATTCCCACAATTATAAAGATTGCCATAAACAAAATGAAAAAGAATAGCAGGAGCCAGCCCAGAAATATTCCCACAATTATAAAGATTGCCATAAACAAAATGAAAGAGAATAGCAGGAGCCAGCTGTGGAGTCTCCTGTTTTCAGGATCGTCCCCCATACTTGGACTTTGTCAAACAGCATGAGTAGCTTGGCTCGCGCCAACTTCCTACTTGGTAACCTCTGAGACCCTGTTTCTTCATCAGATAAATGAGGATA
>NW_028048717.1:0-416 GCF_054177405.1 Leptonychotes weddellii
ACGATGGACTCTGAAAAACAAACTGAGGGTTCTAGAGGGGAGGGGGGTGGGAGGATGGGTTAGCCTGGTGGTGGGTATTGAGGAGGGCACATTCTGCATGGAGCACTGGGTGTTATGCACAAACAATGAATCATGGAACACTTCATCTAAAACTAATGATGTAATGTATGGGGATTAACATAAGAATAAAAAAAATAATGTACTGGAAGTTTAAATTTATAAAATCACTTTGGAACACTGTTGGAAAATATCAAACATTCATACCATGACTCAGTATTTACACTCCTTCCGAACAATTGTGTACATACCTCCACCAAAAGACATTTTCTAAATTGTCACTCAAGAACTGTATACACAAGGAATACATGATATACAAATATGGTATATTTATACTCGACTGCAATGAAAATGAACAA
>NW_028048718.1:0-416 GCF_054177405.1 Leptonychotes weddellii
AAATTCTTAGTGACAGGGGCGCCTGGGTGGCTCAGTTGGTTAAGCGACTGCCTTCGGCTCAGGTCATGATCCTGGAGTCCCAGGATCGAGTCCCGCATCGGGCTCCCTGCTCGGCAGGGAGTCTGCTTCTCCCTCTGACCCTCCTCCCTCTCATGCTCTCTGTCTCTCATTCTCTCTCTCTCAAATAAATAAATAAAATATTTAAAAAAAAAAAAAATAGTGACAGAAAAAAATGGGAGAAGGATTTTTTTTTTTTAACATGTTTCTACTCATGATTTGGCCCTTCTCCAGACCCACTCTGAATCTGTTCTTATTTTTCTGCAATTGAATCTTTTCTCAAGCTAAATTTTCAGTTATTACTAGTGGCATCTCCCACATTTTATGTACATATATATTACCCACTTCAATGAAAATAA
>NW_028048719.1:0-416 GCF_054177405.1 Leptonychotes weddellii
AACAACAGCTAACATTTACTGACTACTTGCCATAGGCCAGTCACTGTGCTAAGTGCTCAGTCTACAACCCCACCGTCGTGACCCCATTCACAGGTGAGCAACAGCCTGAGAGGTTCAGAAACTGCCCAAGGTCACGGCGCACCAGGTGGCTGGGGAAAGCCCTTGTTTGACACCACTTTCTTCAAGAGACCTTCCCACCTCAGTTCCCTTCCAGTTCCTGAGTTCTAGGACTCCACTCACATCCCCACCCCCACGTCCCAGCTCCTTGTCCTCTGCCCTTCCAGGCGCTTTGCCAGCCCTGGGGTTCGGAGCGCAGCTTTGGTTCTGCCTTCTGTACAGACTGTGTTCACTTGACTATCACCCCGGTTGGGGGCCCAGGCCACTAGGGGGCAGGGACTGGTTGGCTTCATCTCTGG
>NW_028048720.1:0-416 GCF_054177405.1 Leptonychotes weddellii
CTTAAATATTTCTTTTTTTTTTTTTTTTAAAGATTTTTTTTTTATTTATTTGAGAGAGAGAGAATGAGAGACAGAGAGCATGAGAGGGAGGAGGGTCAGAGGGAGAAGCAGACTCCCCGCGGAGCAGGGAGCCCGATGCGGGACTCGATCCCAGGACTCCAGGACCATGACCTGAGCCGAAGGCAGTCGCTTAACCAACTGAGCCACCCAGGCGCCCCTCAAATTCTTAAATATTTCTTAAATCAATGTTTTATAGGGATGTCTGGGTGGCTCAGTCAGTTAAGCATCTGCCTTTGGATTAGATCATGATCTCAGGGTCCTGGGATTGAGTCCCACATGGGGTTCCTTGCTCTGCGGGGAGCCTGCTTCTCCCTCTGCCTGCTGCTCCCCCTACTTGTGCTCTCTCTTTCTCTCTC
>NW_028048721.1:0-14908 GCF_054177405.1 Leptonychotes weddellii
CATTATATGTTAAAAAAAAGAAGAAGAAGATAGCAGGAGGGGAAGAATGAAGGGGGGAATCGGAGAGGGAGACGAACCGTGAGAGACTATGGACTCTGAAAAACAAACTGAGGATTCTAGAGGGGAGGGGGTGGGGTAATGGGTTAGCCTGGTGATGGGTATTAAGGAGGGCACGTACTGCATGGAGCACTGGATGTTATACTCAAACAATGAATCATGGAACACTACATCAAAAACTAATGATGTAGGGGCGCCTGGGTGGCTCAGTTGTTGAGCGTCTGCCTTCGTCTCGGGTCATGGTCCCAGGGTCCTGGGATTGAGCCCCGCATCAGCCTCCCTGCTCTGCGGGAAGCCTGCTTTTCCCTCTCCCACTCCCCCTGCCTGTGTTCCCTCTCTCGCTGTCTCTCTCTCTCTGTCAAATAAATAAAATCTTTAAAAAAAAAAACAAATTAATGATGTAATGTATGGTGATTAACATAATAATAAAAAATAAAATAAAATAAAATAAAAACTTAATACCCAGTCTATTTTCAAATTTCCCCAATTTTCTGCCAGTGTTTTTTATAGCTGGCTTTATTTTAGTTTGTGTTTTCAAATAAAATGTAATATTTGTGCTACTTGAAAATGATGTGCTGATCTTGAATGTGAATGTGTAAACATAGATTCCATTTTGTTTAAGAGGAAAGGCTTGGTGAGATTCCATTTACATATTTCTGTCTATTTTATAGGTGATGGTTATACTTCGTATCGCATCCCACGAAGAAGTACATAACCTTAGATCATTCTAAGGCATTTCACATTTCCTTCATGTGAGGCAGAGACAGCCAGATCATTCCACAGTGGGTCCTTTTAAACTTTGTGATTAGGAAGTACAATGAGTCATTTATAACTTAGGAAATGTTCTCCTAAAAATCATCAGCTATGCAAAATCACAAAATAAAATACCACAGGGTTTATGGGGAACCGGGGTCAGAGGAACAAATCGCAAAAACTGCATCAGTGACACACCAAAAAAAAAAAAAAGTGAAAATGGCAGCAAATCAGTTTTACACGTGCTAAATGGTTCAGAAATACATAAATACTATACAAATATGGCATTTTCTCCCCCAAAAGACTGCAGTTTGCCTGTGGGTTTCAGGAGGATGGGTCAATGAAATCATGCATAAGCAAGTGTTATGCCCAATTTGAGTTACGCTCAAACTGTTCCCTAATACATCAATCACATTGGAGCTAAACTGTGGCTTCAAAACAAGCATTACAACAGAAGGCAGCCTGTGGGTCCATGCTTGGACACCATATGAATATCCTGATTCTTGCCAATCCTTCTCTTCCTGGTTACAGCATCCAATGGTCATTCCTGCCTGAGTCAGTGATTTCAATGACAGTTGCAAAGCAGTGGTTTTCAAATTCCATCAGTCCTTCTAGATTTATAAGCTCACAATCTATGCAACTAGCTCTTCCACTTCTATACAGAGGGTGATCTGTTTTACCTCTTTCCACTACACATGAGTGTAATCCATTTTCTCTCTCTCCTTCCAATGTTTTAAAACCATGATTTTAGGTTTTCTCAGTCTTCCTGTCTCCCAGTTACAAATCCCCATTTCTTTATTTCTCATATCACATGCTTTGAAATTCCTTTACCATGCTGGTCACTATCTTTTGAATAAGCTCCAATTTGCATCCAGTAAATATAATTTTCCAAGTGGGGTCTTATTGAGTAGATTGAGACAATTGCCTCCTTCACTCTGGACGTTATGGTGATAGTGATGCAGCTGAAGGTCAGCATAGCTTTGCTAAGGTCACATCTCACTGTTGGCTCATATTTTCACTAAAATTGCTGAGCTAAATTTCCTCCAACCACACTTGTCTGATTTTTTTTTTAAACTAGGATCAAGAACTTACTGTGTTCAATGCCATTTTAGTAAATTCAACCCAATTGTCCAAATTTTCTATTAAAGTTTTATATACTAGCTATAAATCCAAGGGGTTCTATTTTTTTATCCAAGTCATTAACAAATTTGATCAGCAAAGGGCTGAGGACAAAGCTTGCCCTAGATTACAATCATCTGACATTTCTTGATTATAATCATTCATCCAGAGTTCAATCTATCAAACTGTCCTTGCCTCGAGCTAACATTTCTCCATCGAATCTTCAAAGATATCACATGAGGACCTTGTCAAATGCTTTGCTGAAGTCCAAATACTCTGGGTCTGCAGGGTGGCCCTTAATGACCCCTTTAGTCACACTTTTTAAGAAAGAAATAAGGTTAGTGTGACATCACTTGTCATTAGTGAAACCATGCCATAGCCTCATGATGCTGGTTTCCTTTCCAAGGGGTTCATAAACTACTGAATATCAAGCAACTCATTCATCAAAGTAACAAAAGAAGATGTTTTTAAAAAGTAAATATGGAATACATTTAGGGAGAATTATCTTGAAATTCAGATAAAATATGAAGTTATAATACTTGCTTATTTAAAATTCCTTAAAGTTTCTTTCGTGCTTTCTGGCCATGAATTAATTTTGTAGAAGCATGAAAATATGGCAAAAAGTGTGATTAATTTTAAAGGAAAGACTTTCATATTTAGTGTATGTTTAGTGCATAATACAGTGCATATTTTTGATGCATTGTAATAAGTTTAATTTTTATATATTTTTAACATGTCATTATTTTCAAGGGTTTGCAATATTCTAAAGGAAAAAAAAATGTTGAAGTCAGTCCTATTCGTGAAACCTGCTTTTAAAATTTTAACATCATGAGCTTGTAACACCGGCTGTGTGGCCTCATTAAATAACTTTCCCACATTAACAGCTTTATGCAATGTTTGATAGGTCTATAAATCTATCCAGAGAGAGAAGGAATCAGTCAGTTAACAGGTCCAACCAAAGGGACCAATCAGTAATTTTGTGGCAGACAATCCTGAAAATAAATTGATGTGTGTTAAAAGTTTAGCATTGCTGTTGTATTCTGGAGTGAAAATTCATGCAGTAAAATTGACATAATGTTACTTCATAAAATTAAACACGAGTGAGAAGAAGTCCAGTGACTATTTTTGTATAGACTTAGAACACTAAAGATGTGTTTCTGGCAATAAATTTTCCTAGACCTAGAACAACACCATCATCATCTTTGAATTCAAGTAGGAAAATCACTTAGTGCAACACCCAAAATTTCTCTTGTGAATTAGCACTGTTGAAAACCAACAGAGTGAGGTATAAGGTTGAAACTGTAGAGAAATATAAACATACTCTAACTGATGCACTTAAATGTGTGTTCTGTTTATTTTAAGATATTAAGATAAAGAGCTAATATGCATGCTTAAGTTATCGGGAATTGAAAGTGAATATATAAATAACTTTAACTTTATATTAAAGTTGGACTCCAACGCTAGGCATCTAATCCAAGAAAACTAATATGTTTAATATTATCACAGTATGTGAAAGGCTCATTTCAGTGTTAAAAAATAGAAAATACTGGCGCCCCTGGGTGGCTCAGTTGGTTAAGCATCCGACTCTTGATTTTGGCTCAGGCTGTGATCTCAGGGTCGTGAGATCGAGCCCTGTGACAGGCTTTGGGCTGGGCACAGAGACTGCTTAAGACTCTCTCTCCCTGGGGCGCCTGGGTGGCTCAGTTGGTTGAGCGACTGCCTTCGGCTCAGGTCATGATCCCAGAGTCCTGGGATCGAGTCCCGCATCGGGCTCCCTGCTCTGCGGGGAGCCTGCTTCTCCCTCTCCCACTCCACCTGCTTGTGTTCCCTCTCTCTCTGTCAAATAAATAAATAAAATCTTTAAAAAAAAAAAAAAAAAAAAGACTCTCTCTCCCTCTCCCTCTGCCCCCATAACCGCCCCCCACTCTCTCTCTAAAATAAATAAACAAAACTTAAAAAAAAGAAAATATTGAAGTCCATTTCAAATGGAATAGAAAAATAATCCTATTTTTTAAAGGATAATTTAATTACTTTGTTTTCCTGAAAAAGATAATTAATACTTTGCCTTTAATTAATTTGAATTTCACTAGGAATTACGGATCTAAATATTACTTGGTAGTTTTCATCTTCTATTGAAACACTGATTTTTTTCCTTGAAATATCCAATAATTGTCACATTAGGCAAGGAATAAAATTCATAAGACAAATGATTCCTTCCTTTCTTTCCACATTGAAAACAGAAATTATTGTCTGTTTTTTTCAGTGATTTTTAAAAATCTTGGTAATCACTATGATTATTAGTGTTAGTGCTTATTATGCTAACCCATATTTTAGGGAATTATAGAATACGTACCATACAAATGAAATCAACTCGTTAATAGTAAATTATACAAAATACATCTTACTATGGAAGGTTCGATGTTAAGTTCAGATGGCTTTCTTATGAATTTATTTATTTCTCTCCCTTTCTCTCATCCCATCTAAACAAATTCTATTAATTACAAATTTAGCTCTGGCTCAGGAAATTACTGACCATACTTTTCATCTGTTTGTAGTGAGTTCCCCAGGGCTATGAAATTAGTGGGATAGAACATTGTCCTGGTTCTGTGCCAATTACTTTTAAAATTTACTTTTAAAATAAACATCTTTGAACTAAAATGAGCATTGTGCCAATTTTTGTATATGATTTAGAAAATGATTTTTAAAATTAGAAGAAAGTCTTGGCTTAGTTTCTATAATGGTCTAACATTATCCAAGTCCATTATCCTCTTCAGATTGATGAGTTCCATTGTGGATGACATTTAATTAAATAAGATAATGCATATCTTATTAATATGAATGTTCTTATTTATCTCTTAAGAGGGAGTTCACATAGTAAAGAAAGTCACATTTTAATGGTTACATTAAATAATATTTTTCAGGTTGGGGAATATAAAAAGCTGAAGTGTAACTGGTTTCCAAATATTTATTGTGTTATACACAGTTCGTTTCACAAACTGATATATTAAGATTCAATGTTTTTTTTTCTTTCATTCCTTTTTGACATAAATGAAATGTCTTGTGATTCTTAGATATATTGGTCATGTTTATCATACTTATATGTTCAAAAATAAACTTTTTTTATTTTCTAATATAAAAATATTCAGGTACAATCCACAATATCATATGGTCCATAAAAGCAAAGGCATTCACAGAAAAGAAAATTCTGACATAATTTGTTCTGAATGTTATTACCCAGTGTCATATCACATTTTCTATCTGAGATGGATATCAAACAATGAATATACTCTATGCACTAGAATTGGAACTTTGAAGAATAAATTCCAAACTAAGAAAGAAAATAGGAATGTAGCCACTTCTAAAGCATTAAAAAAAAAAAAAAAAGGAGACTAATTAGGACCCTTTGTTTCACACACACACATAAAGGACATGTGTGACATAATAATGAGTTTCAAATACGTAAAAAAGATTCTATAAGGAGAAATGGAAACTTGTCTGTGTTTGCAGTGAATGTCACAATCAGAAATGAGCCTGAGGAAGAGTTGTGACTGGCCCAATAAAAGGTCTTTATCTTTCACTGATAAAACACTGGATAACAGCAGGTTGCTTACTAGAAGTAGTTTAATAGAAGAATAGATAACACCTATTTTCTGACCAATTTAAACATTCATAAACTAAAGAGAAAGAGAGAGAGAGAAAGAACGGCATTAATATGGATAAGCAGAATGCACAGGTCATTTAAAATTTATAAGTTAATGATTTTTTAAATATTTTCACAAAACCTAATAACTACCATAAAATAGCTTGAGAAATAACAAAAACAGTTAATTTGAATTCTGTTTCAATTTCCAAATCCTAGCCTCTGTGAGGATGCTTATGGCCTCAAAGCAGGCATCCAGATTGACATTAATTAATTATGTTCTCAAAGAGAATACCATTCCACAGTGTTATTTCTAAGATATTTTAGGAGGTAATGAGGCTCTGAAATCATAGTTGAAATGGCATTAATAAAGAAGAAAGTAAGAAAGTATTTTAACATGTAGGGGAGACAAAAGGGAAGCTAAGTAGGGCAGATAAAAGAATGGTGGTATAAACATGTGGGGATTTTACTAGAGATGCAGAACCACGACATATATTCTTTGTTATAGAAATATGGGCATGTTATAAGGATTGACCTTGCACAATCGCAGGAGCTGGTTAGGTGGTCTCTGTAAGGTCTTTCTATCTGCTGTTTGGTCTTCAGTCTGCAAAAAGTGTCAGGGAAGCTGGAACTCAGGAGCGCGAGCTGGAGCCCACAAAGACAGACTGGAACCTGGTAAGTGCCTATCGCTGTACGCTGCTGACTCCATGTCCTTCAGGGGAAGCTGGAGCTTTTCACCTCTGAGCTAAACACACACCTGGCCCAGGCATCAGAGAAGGGAAAAGAGGGTGTGCAATATGGCCCGTACCAACAAGGGGAGCCGGCAGGTAAATGAAACAAAATGGGTGAGCTGTCCCAACAGCTGTGCCTCTCCACTGATCTCCTGAGCATCAGAATAATACAACTGCAACTTCACTTCCTTTTTTCAAATGTCTTTGTAGCTCCCCCCCACTCCCCCTCCCCGACTAGAAATACACAGGGACCAGAATTCTGAGAAATGTTGTCCAGCCTAGCCAAGTGAGCATATTGCCAGGCCACCAGAGTATGCGTCGGGATTATCCAGAAAATGAAATGACAGCCTAGTTCTAAAATGTGTGCTCCAGCAAAACTTCTCCAAGCTACAAACCTGAATTGTATCCATTTGCATGCTGTGCAAAAAAGAGGTGCTACCTCAGAGTGCTGGCAGAAACAGAAGGCAGACCCAAAGGGTTTAACCAAAAAAAAAAAAAAAAAGCTTAAAGAAGAGAGGGTACACAGAGTGGTGAGCAGAGCTAAGGATGCACAAGGGATGATGACAGCCGGGACGCAGCAGCTGCACAGAGCCATTACCACCCAAAGTTGCCCGGAGAGGCAAGAGGAGGGAACAGCCCCAGTGGGAGAGGTAGGGGGCTAGAAGCATCTCCTGAAACCTCACTCCAAGGAAGGCAGTCTCTGTCTAAACTGTAGCACAGGGAGGAGGGAGCCGGGGACAAGCATCCTGGCTTCTCTCTGCTCTGGGTCTCCACTCCCAGATGTTTTCCCAATGGGGCTGGACCTGCCAGGACCCCAGCGGGCAAGGAAGCCCGGTGGATGCTCAGGGCGGGCAGCCTCTTGGCACACAGCACAGAACACAGAAGGCTGGACGATGGATTTCCGGGAAAACAGAGTCAGCGGCAGGCCATCATTCTAAACCAAAATGAGCCTCTTCACAAGCAGTAGATGTTTTTAAATGACTTTTGCAAACCCTACCGAAGACGTTACGAGCCAATAATAGAATCGTGTAAACATTACTAAGGGTGACACATTTCGGGGAAATGCTAAATTACTCAAAAGGTAGATGTCCCTCAGGGTCTTTCTACCTATTATGGTGTGTTTTATTTCCCATTTAATGTCATGCTCCCTAAGGCACCAGGACACTTGGGGACCAAGTGCAGACCCCGACAGGTGCCCCCCACTCCATTTGGTGTATGTACATCTCACCAACTGCTGGATCCTCTCTTCCTTCCCCAAATCTGTCCACGCCCAGCATCAAGCCAGCAAGCCTCACATGCACTGCAGAGAAGTAGATGCAGCATCTCTCCTGCACGTGGGCCCGCTGCTCCTACCCAAGGATGTTGCAGCTTCACTGAGGGACTCCCAAGGAACCTGGAACCAGGGAGGTTTGACAGAGTGAAAGTCAATTGTTAAGGGGCATTTTGGCCATTTCCTCAGGAATGCCCTGGGACAACCCGTGGCCCTATGTAGGAAGAACCTTCTATTTAGATCTATCCTTTTCTGCTTCCTCAACTTTTGTGTGTGTATGTGGCTGGCCTGTCCTCAACCTATCTAAAAGTTAAGCCTACTTCTCTGTACCACCTAGAAATAAAGACTTAAGTACCCCCCAGCCATCTGTTGGGAATAAAATGTTTATCTCGCTGCCACTCAATATTTAGCAGAGACTCAGCTGAGAGATACTCTATTTACAGTGGGGAACCTGTCAGGAACCCACTGAGTCCTGTGGCAAGGAGAGCTAAGTGCTTGGACTGCTATTGTTTACTCCACCATCCCTGTAGAACTGTTTTCAAACACAACTGAACCTGAAAACAATCAATGACAGAAGGAAATCTGAATCACACTGATGTTTCCTTAATAGCTCCCTAGGTCTTTGGTTGCTTTCTCTTTCCAAGTTAAGTCCTGGAGTTGCCAGATCTTTCCTGAGTTTACGCGCACTCAGCAACATTGTAGAGGAAGGATCTGTTAGAAGACCGTTTCAAAAGCTCTCAGTCAAAATTACTTATTTTTAATAGATGTTGGTTTGCTCTTGGAATGAAGTATACACTATGTGCCGACGGAAAGGTAATATTTAAATTGGTGTTTCTTGATAGGCGCTCATTTATTTCCTTATATAATGAAGACTTGTCTTTTGCCAAGTGCTTTTCCTAAGCTGGTGCACAGCCTCTTCTATTTCTGGGTCTCATTTGAAGTCATACTTTTTCAAGATGACAACCTAGAGGTAATGAAGGGAGAGGGGAAAGATGTGCACAGTTGGCTGACTTAGCATTTATCTTGTGATACTTATTAATAGATAGTTAAAAGTTAACTCTACCTTCCCAGCTCCTCTTGATCAGAAGTTTAGGAATGAGATAACATTGAAAACTAGTTTGCTCCCCGCACTCCCTTTATCATGTAAATATTACATAGCTGCTTCTTTCAAAATATGGTTACCATGGACGTGGCAAGGTGATTATCCTGGTGTCAACAGTAAAGAGAGAACGGGGAAGACAGATGAGACCAAGAACATGCTCAGGGCATGCAGCTTCTTTTTATGAGGACATAAGGTTAAGAGATTAAGCAGTTTATATATTTTGAACACTCACAAGTGGATGTTGAATGTTCTTTTCTTTTTTTTTTTTAAGATTTTATTTATCTATTTGACAGAGAGAGAGACAGGGAGAGAGGTAACACAAGCAGGGGGAGTGGGAGAGGGAGAAGCAGGCTTCCTGCCGAGCAGGGAGCCCGATGCAGGGCTTCATCCCAGGACCCTTAGGATCATGACCTGAGCTGAAGGCAGACGCTTAACAACTGAGCCACCCAGGTGCCCCAAATGTTATTTTCTTAAAACGTTAGTACTTCATTAGGTTATTTAAATCAAACCTCCAGTCTATTAGAAATTAAATCATAATAAACCAGGTTAAAATGAATGAAGAAGAGAGGTAAATCAGGGTAAAAGAAAACGTTTCCTTCACAAAAAAATTTTTGGTGAAAAGAGCACTGATGAATCTTTATTATAAAATATTTGATTATTATCGGCTTCTGATTAAGTTCAAATACATGCAAAGGTTTGGTGGTTAAAAAATAATGATCAGTATTCTCTGCTCAATGTTGCTGTGAACCTAAAACTGCTCTAAAAATAAAGTCTATTCAAAATTCTGAAAAATAAAATAAAAGACTAAAAACGTGGACAAAAATACATGGGCACACTCACGTACCTGTTGGCCACCTAGAGGTCCCATTTATCCCCATGCTGAGCATCACAGGTCACTTTCTTTAAGTGGTAAAGGCATAGTGTGTCATGGTTAAGGAGGCATGCTAACCCAGATGATGTGAGTTCAAATCCTGATTTTGTCACTTACAGCTGCATGACACCAGCAAGTTATTTAACCTCTCTGTGCCTTATTTTCCTTATTTGTAAAATGGGGTATATTAGTTCTCTACTACTACATAACAAATCACCCCAAAACTTAGTGATTTAAAACAATAAACACATCATATTATTTCAGTTTCTTTGGGCCAAGAACTCAGAAATAGTTTGGTTGGGTGGGTCTGGTGTGGGGTCTCTTCTGATTTTGAAGGCAAGACATGGGCTGGGCTGCAGGTCCTTTGAAGGGTGATGTGGGGCTAGGGTTTCCAAGATGGCTCACTCATGTGGTGCTTGCTGTCGGCAGGAGGCCTCAGTTCTTGCCCACGTGGGCTTCTTGGTGGGCAGCTTGGATCTCCTCACAAGATGGTGATGATTTAGCAAGACTCTCCCCACCCTGCCTGACTCCACTTAGTAATTTTCCATCACTTCCCTTCACTTTGCCTGTGGGCTGTAAATCCTCAGCTGTCTCTAGTGTTCAGAGGGAAGCCAGTTTCTCTCTGCTGTTACAATAGTCTTGACATGGATCACAAGAAAGTCTCCCTTACTGTCTTAACAAGCATCAGAATAATTTTTTTCTTTAACACCTCTAGGGCAGGGTCCTTTGTAAGTTATCTGGTTCCAGCTCTGCTACAGGCCCACAGAACCCACAGGTGGCTCCCATACCCTTGGCCACCACACTCCAGGGGTGCTGTGGGTCTTTTGTTCTGTTTTGCTGCTGGGTCTGACAGCTCTAGGATGTCTATATTCTTCAGCATATTCATGTGTGAACCTGACATCAGGCCCTCAACAACCCCTACCAAGACCATAGATCAGGCTGCTGGTTTTCTTGAAGCTTGTCATCATTTGGCTTTAAATGGGGAGGAAACAACTCCTTTTTTTCCTCATTGAAGTACAGGTCACACTGCCTCTTTTCTTTTGTACCCTGAAGCTGGGTAGGTTGGTTAATTCAGGCAAAACAGGTTTGGAGCCACTCCTTTTGCAAGTCTGGCGTAGATTAGCACCTAATGTGAGGGTACTTAGCACCCATTGTTCCCAACCTCTACCAAAACTCAAAGGAACCAAAGGGACATGAAAATGGATCCTGGCGGGAAACCGTTCGCTGAAAACATTTTTACACTTCCTTCAAAGAGAGTGCCTTTTGATCTCAAGTCCTTTGACTGGCCACTGCTGAGATGTGACTCAGGATAGGAAATTTTACACATACCAATACCAAAGGTATGTTCGTTATTGTTATGCAACAAGATGTTTGCATGACCAATATTTTCCCTTGCCTGCGCACACATCTCCTTTTCAAATAAGTCTGCTGTTAATTGAAAAGAGCAAAATTACTTCTATGTAAATTATTATTAGTGTAAATGCTCTACTAAGCATTGACTAAGGGCCTTATGTATTACTACTGACATTCTAAGTATTTGCCTTGGGTTGCTTGCTAGGAGATATAACACTTTTTTTTTTTTTTTTACGGTTCCGGTGTCTGTTCCTTGCAGTATTTTCTCTGAGATAAATCCGACTTTCTGCACATTTAAGGTATTCTGTAACCTGTGCCTAGTTTCATTCTCAAGAATGTAGTTGAATAGTAAATTCTAAGACAGCTATCCTAAAATTGTTGCCAATACAGCGGTTTTTAACTTTTGGAGGTGGTCAGTATATGCCACCCCAAGATATGCCACTCTGACATATTGCTAGATGCTTTTGAGCTGAAGGTAATTGGAAAGGGCGGACCAGGAAGAGCTCTTTGCCCTCCTCCTTTCTGCCTCAAAGCAGGGCACATGTTCCCTCTGTGAAGGTGATACACATTTCCATTTGTAGGCTGTTCCTCCCAGGAGGATCAGAGAGGCACTGAGATGAGAGGATAGGGGAGTGAGTCTGTGTAACAAACCTTACTCTCAATTACTGTGCATTTCCTAGTTCCCTTCCCACAATTTATTGCCCTCGAACCCAGTCCCTGCCTAGTTACTTCTCTACAATTTATTGCCCTTTCTTAAAATTATATATTTACAGCCCAACTCTAAATGCTTCTTTGGGTTTTTACTTTTTTTTGAGAGAGAGAGAGAGAGCACAGGCGCACTTGAGTGGGGAGGAAGGAGGAGGGGAAGAAGGAGAGGAGAGATAGGGAGACCCCAAGCCAGCTCCACGCCCAGCACAGAGCCCAACACAGGGCTCCATCTCAAGACCCTGACATCATGACCTGAGAAGAAATCAACAGTTGGCTGCTTAACCAACTGAGCCACCCAGGTGCCCCTGGGTTTCTACTCCTTTTCTACGAAGCTCCTATACCCTTAAAGATATTAACATCAATTAAAAATATATATATATATGCCTTTTTGCCTGTTATTCTGTCTTCTGTCAGTTTAATTTGCGGGATTATAATTTAAGAGGTCAGAAGAGAAGTTTTTCTTCTTTTACCCTTTGGGCTTATATCCTTTGAAGAAATAGCGGAAACACAAAAGTTCTGGTAAGGAATTAGGCTTTTATTGATGGGGTTCAGGACATCCTACCCCAAAATATGGCACCTTGACATACTGAATATTTGAAGCTGAAGGAATTTGAGAAAAGGCATGTGCAGGAAGGAGTTTCTGAGCTTCGCCCAAAGCAGGTCATAAAACACAGGAAAGACTTTCTGACCTACATGTGAAGCAGGTGAGAGGTGTCCTCCCTTGTTATCTCCAAAGATAAAAGGACCTGAGAGGAGTCTGAACACCTTGCTAAGTCTCCTCCAGTTGGCTACACTCAAACTCTTCGTCCTCTGGTATGTTGCCATGACTTTTCACTATCCCTCATACTCAGTATGGAAACACTCAGGTTTCAGCAATTCATCACATCTTCATTTCCTTATGAAGACCCCCATGTTGCATAAACTATATATTAAATAAATTTGCTTTATTTGTTTAAAGGGAGTCATATTAGCCCGAATTCAAGGGGAGGACAGGGTCAAAGAGTTTCTGGATGTGTTTTATAATCACCAAAACTCCTTCATCTTGCTCTTAACTTAGTTGTACTCTCTGTTAAACTCCTAAGGCCGATCACATCAATTCCGTTTACTTCCATGACCTCCACCCCAGTCCAAACTGCCGTCACCCTTCACCTGGACTCCTACTCTTCTTGCTTCTCACCTTGTCCAGAGAAAATCCGTTCTCCATGCAGCAACGAGACAGTTTGCACCAAACCCTGACTAAATCCCCTTGTTACTTCCTATCACTCTTAGAATAAAACTAAAGCTCCCTACCTATAGGGCTGAAATGATTTGCACCCCCCCATTCCACCTTCGTCTTCTACCTACCCATTACCATGTTCTAGCCACACCAGTCTTCTTTCTTCCTCAAATATGCCAAATCCTGTCACACCTTGGAGATTTTCCCAGAAGGCTTCCCTGCCTAGACCTTCACATTTTTTCTCATCCTCATCCTTCAAGTTTCAGAGCAAGGATGACTTCCTCAGAGCGGCCCTCCTGGATTGACTCTCTCTTTTTTTTTTTTTTAAAGATTTTATTTATTTTTTGACAGAGAGAGAGACAGCGAGAGAGGGAACACAAGCAGGGGGAGTGGGAAAGGGAGAAGCAGGCTTCCCGCTGAGCAGGGAGCCCGATATGGGGCTCGATCCCAGGATCCTGAAATCATGACCTGAGCCGAAGGTAGTCGCTTAACCAACCAAGCCACCCAGGTGCCCCCCTGGATTGACTCATACAAGTGCATCCAACCCTCCCCCAGTTACTATCTATCCTATCACCCATTTTATTTCCTTTGTAGCACATTTGTAATCTAGAATTTTCTGTTCATGTGCTTAGTTATTTAGTGTCAACTCTTCCTTCCCCTCTCTTCCCCCATTCCCACTAAATTAAACCATTTAAGGGCACTTTTAACTCCTTATTCCTTATCCACCACACCAAGAACTATGCCTAGAATACAGTGGATGCTCAGTTAATGTTTGCTGAAATATCCCCTGTACCGAGAGCTACAACTGGAACATAGTATATGTCCTGGGACATAGATGTTCAACAAATACTTGTTGGATATTGAATGAGTGGAAGCTGCCATCTTGCTCCACGCAGCTCACCAGTCTCCATGATTGGGTCTCTGCCTTCTTGAATGAGAGTGTGTGTTTATACCCTGATTTCTCTCATGCAAGAATCTGTCAGTGGAATAGGGCCCACCCGAATCCAGTATGATCTCATTTTAAATTGATTACATCGGCAAAGACCCCATTTCCAAATAAGTCACATTCACAAGTATGGGGGTTAGGACTTCAGCATATCTTTTGGGGAATATAATTCAACCCACACCAGTACCTAACACCATACTTACACTGGGGCCTCCCAGTATCTAACACATTCCCAGTACCTAACACAGTACTTATACTGGGGAAATTTTCTTTTCAATTTCGACTTTTCTCAGACCCCTACTTTAGTTTCCCTGTTTAGATTGGAAGCCAGCCCTGAGTCTAGGCATTTCACTTATCCAAGGCTCTGGTATCATGTGGGTCCTCCAAAGCCCTTCCTCCTGAGGGCTGAGTCCTGATGTGTTCATTGAACCCTGTGATTCCCAGTTTCTACTCATTCCTCAAGAGCCTACCACTAACAGACTAGGATAGCTTTCACATGACATATAGCATATCGGAGCACTAGGAAGATTAAAATTCATTCTAGTTATATAATTAAATTGTATTACAAGCTTTTTTGTTGGGTAGAGGAGATAATCTGGGAATCTAATGACCATTTATAACATCGCATTTTTCCTTAGAAACACTGAATTGTAAATTGAATTTATAAATTACAAATAAGCTCTTAGAATGGAATTGCATGGGTAAATTGGGGAACACCTAGATATAAAAAGTTAAAAATGATGCAATAATCAAATAACAATATGATAGTAATATATAGATCACAGGGTAATGACACCTAAAAGTGCTATTGCTTCTAGAAAGGTATTTGTACTTTAATAACTCCAAATCTAAAGAAACGAAGTTCTAATACAGAATATTAGTCAATGTCATAGGAGGCACAGTATTTTTTTTTCTTTTTTGTGGTTTGCCAGGAATTTCTTTTTTTTTTTTTTTTTTTTAGATTTTATTTATTTATTTGAGAGAGAGAGAATGAGAGACAGAGAGCATGAGAGGGAGGAGGGTCAGAGGGAGAAGCAGACTCCCTGCTGAGCAGGGAGCCCGATGCGGGACTCGATCCTGGGACTCCAGGATCATGACCTGAGCCGAAGGCAGTCGCTTAACCAACTGAGCCACCCAGGCGC
>NW_028048722.1:0-9163 GCF_054177405.1 Leptonychotes weddellii
TCCCCGCCAACATCTGTCGTTTCCTGACTTGTTAATTTTAGCCATTCTGACTGGTGTGAGGTGGTATCTCATTGAGGTTTTGATTTGGATTTCCCTGATGCTGAGCGATATTGAGCACTTTTTCATGTGTCTGTTGGCCATTTGGATGTCTTCTTTGGAAAAATGTCTGTTCATGTCTTCTTTGGCTGAATACATTTTTATCACAGGTCAGAACGATATATCTATTTTACAGAGAAAAACACTCAAGAAGGGGAAATGGTTTTCTAGGGGTAAGAGAGCTGTGCCAACATTAACTATAATCTCAGAACTTCCGCCTGGTGCTCTGTTCCAGCTCCTTTGTGAGGTCTGTTGTTAATAAGTAAAACTGAGACTCTCACCCACCATCTGGAAGGCCTGCGGTCGGCCTGGTCTCTGCCCTCCCCCTCCCCTCTTCCAGGAATGAGGATGGGTCTACTCTGAGCCAGCTGCACCCTGCCATTACCCAAATCTTCTAAAATAAGGATCTAACATGCGCCAGGCACCGGGCTAAGCCTGGGGGTCGTGTCCAGTGCCAGATCACCAACGGCACCCCCCAGACACACACGTGGGCATTGCGAGCAGAGAGGAGACACCCGCTCCCACGGAACTTGGCCCAGCCCACCCTGTCCTCACCTGGCCCTCGTTCCCGGAGAGGCCCCGGAGGCAGCGCCCCGCCCCCTGCCGCCCCCGTTTGGCTCCAGCGCGGCCGCCGCGGGCCCGGGGAGTCCAGGCACCCGGGCCAGCGCGCGGTCCGCCCCCTCCCCCGCCCTCCGGGGACCCTGGTCACCCTAGTGCCGCGCCCCGCGCCCCCACGGGCTCACGTGTGCGCCCACGTCGGGCCGAGTGCGGCCGCTGCCGGCCCCGGAAGACTTGGGCGGCCCGAGCCCCTAGTGGGCTGGGAGGGCGGCCCGACCGGGTGCCGCGCCCGCCCCGGGGAAGGAGCGCCGAGCCCGCAGGCCCGGGCCCGCCCTCCGCAGCTCGGACTTGGGCCTCCCGGCGCGCGGCTCCGTTCCACCCGCGGCATCAGGCGCGCGGGGCGCCGCAGGCTGCCGGCGGTGGCCAGAAACGGGGACCACCCTGGACGGATTCCCCGTGGGCCGTCTTGCTCCAGGCAGCTGGGGTCTCTCAGGCCGAGGAAGGGCTGAACCCAAGCTCAGGTGCAGGGCGCTTGGGAGCGGCAGGCCAGGCCTCCAGCCTCGAAGAGGGGCAGCGTGAGGAGAGACCCAGGGCATGTTGCTCTGTGCCCACCCAGGCTTTGCTTTGGACGTTGGTTTTCACCTGACAGTTTTTTCCCTCCTGAGGGTCGTTCGGATGCCAATGAGAAAAATGGATTTTACAAAGCCACAAGGGAAAGACGAACATTCAGTAGAAAAGGGGATAAAAAGCATGAAGAGAGAATTTCAAAAAAAAAAAAAAAAGGGAGGGAGGGAGGTGGAGAGAGAAAGAAAAGAAAGGGAGGAAGGGAGAGAGAAAGAAAAAAGGAGGGAAGGAAGAGAGAGAGAGAAAGGAAGAAGGAAAGAGGAAGGAAGGAAGAAAGGAAATGCAGGTGGCCAATAAGAATGGGGGCGGGGGGCACTCAACCTCACTAATAACAAAAGAAATGCTGGTTAAAACAAAAATACCCTTTTCCGCTTATCAGATGGAGAAAGGTTTGAAAACCTGGTCATGGCTAGAATTTTGAATTTGTGGGGAAATCTACATACTGCTGGCTGATGCACAAGTTGACAGTGTTTCTGGAGGGCAGTTAATATAGTTTTGCAAAAGTGTTGACTTTTTGCCGCTCTTTGACCCAGCAATTTCACTTTTTGGAATTTATCCCAAGACTGTGCAGAGTTTTAGCTACAAGGATATTCATTTCCACAATGTTTATAGCAGTCAAAAATTTTGTGACAAGATTATCCAATTTTATGGCATATCGATAAAAATCTTGTTAAGAAAAGTCAAAGTGGCATAGTATTTGCAATATACTGGTAATTGTGAAATGCAGTTTACACAGCAAGTATGTAGAAAATTATTCCAGTGTTTTAAAGTTTATACATATGTACAAAAAAAGTCTGGAGGGATACATAGCACAGTGTTGGTAATGGTTCCCTCCATCAGTGATATTGCGAATTACTTTCTTCCTTTTACTTGTTTGCATTATCCAGGTTTTTATCACTAGTTTGCGTAACTTTTCCAGAAGAAAAAAGCATAAAAGTTAATTTTGAAGAAGAGAGAAGCATCTGGGTCTAATACTTTACAATCCCCCAGAGTAGGAAGCAGAAGTCTCCACAAAAGAAACAAAAAATTCAGGAGCACTTTTCTAGGAAAGATTTAGGAGGTGAACACTGGCCATTCCCACAGGTTGGAGAATCCAAGAAGACGGGTGGAACAGTGTGGAGATAGGCACATGCAGAGAGTAAGATTTCTTTTTAAAAATGGCCGCTTAAAAAATAAACCATTATGAAGGAAGAAGTTTATACTCACTGATTCCTAGAAATGGGAGGCAAGGCACACAATAAGGGGCCACACCGGGAAGCACCAGGGTTGGTCACAGGCTGAGGGAGTGAGGGGAAACTGTGGGCAAGAGCCTTTCTTGTGACTGTCACAGGAAGGAATGGGTGAGGCCTAAGAAGCAGGCTAAGCAGGTTTAGGATTGGCTGGTCAAATGATTTCAGCTCACTCAGGCTGAGGGGCTGTCTCAAGTTGTCTGGTACCTGGCCTTGGGGTGATTAGGGCAGAGGGATAGTGACCCAAAGTATGAGATTTTTGGTAAGGAGGTAGTTGAGAGGACAGGGCTCTGGATTGGTTGGTTTGCATATGAAAACTACACTTGTGAGTTGAGATGATAAAGATCTCAAGGAGTTAACTAGCCCTGGGAAGGTTAATTGTGTAAAGCGCAAACAAAATGCTATTTTAGCATATGTTCTGCCGAAGGGAGCACCAAAATGCTATTTTAAAGGAAATCAGAGAAGACATTCATTCTGATTAGAGGAAGAATTTCCTCTGCCCTCCAAGGCCCTTCTAGCTGGGCTAAGAGTCATATTGACATAAGACAGATTAACAGGAGAAAAATCAGATTTAATTTCATACATACAGGGAATCTACACAGACATGGAAACTCCAAAGACAGTCAGGCAAAATGAGGTACATACGTCTTCCTCAACTAAAGAAAGGAGGTAGGTGTCCGGGACTTCAGAGGAAGGAATGCAATTCACAGCAAGATGAAAAAATAAATGTTTGATAAACAAATGTTGGGGAGGGGGGCCACTCAGGCCCCTCAGAAACAGTGGGACCACAGGACTTGGATCAAACAGGCCTTGCTAGGTTCCTCCCTGTCTACCACACTCAGTTCATATCATAATGTAGTTCTCTGTGGTGACAGCTCTCTTCCTGGAGCAGGTCCTCTATCTAAATTCTTTTTAGGCAGTTGAGGGGGAGGTGAAGAGCTTTTCCTGAATCTGCTGGGTTTTGATTGCTTTTAACTCAAAATAATCTTCATGCTAGAGCGGCCCATCTTAGAGTGGCCCACCTTTAGCCCCTACAGGAGCATCTGGGAAGGTTTTCTTGAAGAATGGGTGGGCTTGTGACATATACTATTTGGAGGGAAGGGGAGAGGGAGGGGTTAGGGGCACATTGATCTAGGTGTAAAGCTTCCGCCGAGTAGAAGCTGATATGATTGGACCGGTGACATGTGAAGATCTGGAGTGAGAGCGGGGAGAGAAGGGTCGTTGGAACTGAAGCCAAGCATGTAGGTATGGGCCAAACTCTAGAGGCTTCTCTGCCCCAGGCAGACTTTGGGCCTTTCCTATTATGTGCTGGTGGATTGTTGATGCTGTGGCAGCTTGGGATTTCTAGTTCTGGCTTTACCTGCACTGATGTGCAACTCCAGGGAAGTCCTTAATCCTTTCTGGTTCTTGAGTTTCTCCCTTGTAGAAGAATCATGATCCCTGCCTTCTCCCCAGCAGGCCTCGAGGTTTTAGTGAGGCATGGTTGATCAAGCCTGCGGGGGGGCAAACATGCTCTGATGGGAATGGAGTGTGACCAGGGGAGGCGACGAGGCCTCCCTTCAGAGCCACACTGCTCATCTGCCAGGCTGTGCCTGAAAGGGGCTATTGCAGGAGCCCCCGTGACTTTCCGACCTTGCTTGTGAGTCACAGGATGACGATGGGTGGATCTCCAGTGAAACTGGGGGGCCTTCCACAGTCCTCGGGCCTGACCGACCCCCAAGCACTGGCATCTTTGCCCCGAGCCCACTACGGGGGACTGGGCACTGCCTGGCCGTCCTGACAGTTCTGGGCCATTATCTGGTCCTTCCTCAATGGTGAGGCGCCATGTACTGAATATGATTAGCCTAACCCTTTGTACATGGTTAAAATAGAAAGTATTTTACTTTTAGCTTCCACCTGCTGGTCCCGGTTTTGCTTCTGGGGCCCCACATCCCAAGACTGCTTCCTCTCCTGGGAAACACCTGCAGTCCTTTTAAGCTAGTATTCCCTCTCTCTGGACTATGGAAGGACCAGGACACATGACCTAAGTACTTATCTCTTGCTATAATCCTCACTGTGGAATTCTTAGTGGTAGTCTCCACCTGGGTATGGTGACCACAGTCTTGAGATTTTAAATTTTTCACTTAGGAAATGCTCCAGTAGTCCTTAAGATGTGCCATTCATTCAATCTTCATGACACTTCTGTGAGCTAGATAGTATTATCCCCATGTTATAGATAGGAAGCACAGAGGCACAGAGAAGTTAAGTATTTGCCTGAGGTTGCACAGAAGGTAAGGATCAGAATGAGGATTCAAACCCAAGCTGTCTAGCTCTAGAGTCTGTGCGCCCCCCCTACTCTGCTGTCCAGTCCTCCCTTGCCTGAGGACAGGCCACTCAGCCCCTCTCCTGTTTGCCTCCCCTCTGTGCTAAGAGCAGACTGGTCTCAGCCCCCTGCACCCCTCAGGGACAGATGCTGTGAAAAGGGACGGAACTGTCCCCAGGCCATCACTGGCATCGGGACCGTCTGACGCTGCTGCTTGCAGAAACCAAAGCTCAGCTAAGGACAGGCCCTGCATGAGGGCTTTTTAAGGAGACTTTGCCACTGACCTCCGCATTCAGCAGCCTCGCCCGTCATGCGGTCCCGGGTACACAGTGTAATGAGGTCAGGGGTGTGGGTGTGTCTGAAGGCCTGGAGCCTGAGAGCAGAGCCCTAGGAGTGTGCAGAGAGAAGAGCAGCCCGTGTTAGTCAAACATTGTGTTCTTCCTCTGGTACTCTCTGCACCCGGAAGAGGCCATTTCTGTCCAGGTCAGTTAACGTCCCAAAGGAAGGAGGACACCACACACAGGAACGCCCAGAGAGTGCACACGGGACTCCTTCCATGCAGTGCTCTCAAGCTCCATACCTCACCAGTGGCTCAGTCCCTGGAACCAGATCACCTTCTCGTTCAATAAACATGTCCGTGAACCTGTCATGTTTACTCTGGAGCAGCCAAAGAATGAGCTTCAAGTCCTGCCCTTGAGAAGTTTGTAACCTACCTGGGGACATGGAGGTGTCTGGAAAGGTTGAGAAGCATGTCTAGATGATGAGCCCACCTGGGAAGGAGAGAACCCCGGAGGCCACTTCCCTAGGGATATGGCATGACGGAGGCGGGAACGGGCCTGGGCCCTGGGGATCCAGCTGTACAGAGGTGGGCAGGAAGATGGAGAATGTGCTGGATGCCTTCAGCTTGCCCTTTCCACCTGATGCCCTCCCTCGCCACCATCCCCTGTGCCCCAGGAGGCCTACCCATACAGGCTTGGCTTTGGGCGGCAGGGTGGGCTTGCCCAGTAGGAGATAACCGGAAAGAGAGCAGGAGACCAGGAGAGAGGGAGAGAGGTCAGGTATTTTTTCCTCCTACTCCTGTGGCTGTGGTTTGGCCTTAAGACCCTTCCCTGAAGCCACAGCTCCCAACAGGCTTGGCCATTCTGACACTGGCCACCACTCCTCCCAGCCCCTCAAGCTGGCGTGGGAACAGCTCTCCTCTGGTGCCAGCCCTGGGTATCATGCTGTCTTTCCTTCGTTCCCCTGAACTCTGCTCACATCTCTGCGGATGGGCTTTTTAAGAACTCTGCTCAAGGGGCGCCTGGGGGGCTCAGTCCATTAAGCGTCTGCCTTCGGCTCAGGTCATAATCCCAGGGTCCTGGGATCGAGCCCCGCATCGGGCTCCCTGCTCAGTGGGACACCTGCTTCTCCCTCTCCCTCTGCTGCTCCCCCTGCTTGTGCTCACTCTCTCTCTCTGTCAAATAAAGAAATAAAATCTTAAAAAAAAGAACTCTGCTCAAATGAAGTGTGAATGTGCCCTTGTGCCTGCCAGGAGCCCCACTGAGAAAAAGCATTTCAGAGCTAGGGAAAGGTGGGTGGGCAGAAGAGGTAGGGATTCACATACCTGTCGGCTGGAGTCTCAGGTGGGAGAAGAGAGGAGGTCGGGGTCCAGAGGGTGAAGAGCTTTAAATACTAAGCTGGACGTTTTGTAGACCCCCCGTCACCTGCATCCCTCCCTGTCTTCCAGGACACTGCCCAGCGCCCCCTCGCTCGGGTCCTCCAGCCAGAGGCCGGGGATGGAGACTCATGGAGGCTGGCGCCTCGGAGGCTGTCTGGCCCTGCTCTCGCTGCTGCCGTCACTGGGCCTGGCTCAGTACGAGGGCTGGCCCCACTACCCCGAGTACTTCCAGCAGCCGGCACCCGAGTACCCCCGGCCCCAGGTGCCGTCAGACGTGGTGAAGATCCAGCTGCGCCTGGCTGGCCAGAAGCGGAAGCACAGCGAGGGCCGGGTGGAGGTGTACTACAATGGCCAGTGGGGCACCGTGTGTGACGATGACTTCTCCATCCATGCGGCCCATGTCGTCTGCCGGGAGCTGGGATACGTGGAGGCCAAGGCCTGGACCGCGAGCTCCTCCTACGGCAAGGGGGAAGGTAAAGGCTCTGTGCTCTGGAACTGAGTGCTAGTGTCATTGGAAACCCCAGCAGGAGCGGTCCTGGTAAAGGAAGCTGCAGTTGCTGTCAAGTGTCAGGTCCCCATAATCCTGCCTCTGGACAGCCTCCTGGGTCTGGGCAGGAAGGTGGGAACAGACGGGTGCCGGGAAGGGGGCCAGGGTCCAGCCGTCCCGCTTTGCCGGGGGCTTTCTCGGTGTTAGCACAGGAAGTCTTGCGTCCTAGAAATGCCTCCTCCTGGCCCGAGCACACCGGTTGGTGACCCTCACTAAGGGCTGAAGTCCGTCTCTACATGGGGCCCCATGAGCCCTGCCTGGGGGCCGCGTGAGCCAGGGGATGGGGTGCCTTTCTTCCAGTCGCCCCCTCCTCGAAGGGGTGCCTTTTGTTCTTTCGCACAAAGGCTCCCCATAGGCCAACGTTCCCTGACTCTCCCCAGTGTGCTGTTCATGTAGCCTTCACACTGTTAACACTAAGACGCTGTTCTGGGCTCATCCATCACAGGAACAGAGTTGCTCTGGGTTTTTCACTTTGGTTGGCCTACTCTTTCTTCCCTTGTCGAGTTCAAATCAATATATTTAAAAAAAAAAAAAGGTATTTTGGTAAAAGCTTTGAATGGAGTGGGGGGCAGGTGCTGGAGCCCAGAACCCTGAGCTCAGTCCTTGTGGGGGGTGGGGGAGCAATGCTAACCTGTAATATTCTGGGTTTAAGGTCTGGGCTAGAGTCTAGGACTCTAACTTTTGGAAGCCTCCCAAGTGATCATATATGTAGCCAGGTTTGGGAGTCATTGAAATAGATCATTATTATGGTCCCTTCTAACCCTTGCTTTCTGTTATTCTAGAAATTATAGGGAAAAGGGAGCCAATCTCATATGTATCTTACCTCCATGCAGTTGAATATGCTCTGTGGGAGTAACCAGACCAAGAGACCACACTTAGAGTAAAATGTTCTCTGAAGCCTACTTGGGGGTCCCTAGCAGTGACGAGATTAAAGCAGCAAAGATGAGTTAGCAAATGCTGGGCCATTTTTTGTTTGTTTTTTGGCTTGTTGTTTGTTTTTTTTGAGAGGGGGAGGCAGGGAGGGGCAGAGGGAGAGGAAGAGGGAGAATCCCAAGCAGCCTCTACACCCAGTGCGAAGCCCAACATGGGGCTCGATCCCACAACCCCGAGATCTCGACCCGAGCCTAAATAAAGAGTTGGACGCCCAACCGACTGAGCCAGCCAGGCGCCCTGCAAATGCTGGGCTTTTAAAGCCCACTTCCTGTGTTCTTTACAAAACTCTGGACATGTCAGAACACCTGGGTGGCTTAATCAGTTAAGCATCTGATTCTTGATCTCAGCTCAAGTCTAGATCTCAGGTTGTGAGTTCAAACCCTGCGTTGAGCTCCATGCCCAGCACGGAGTCTGCTTTAAAATGAAAAACAGAAACCTCTGGACATGTCTCCACACTTCTACATCTCCATGTATTCTGCTGGCTGAGTGATCCAGGGGTAACATCCATCAGGTTTGTGTTTTCAATCCCAGGCTCTCAAGCCTAGGTATTTTATAACAAATACTTTCCAATGACTATGGGGTTTTTCCAGTTTATTTTATTTACCACTTTATTTTATTTCTACTCAGACTTAAAGTCTACCTAACATCAGATTAGATGGGTGTGGTTTTTTCCCCATCCCAGTTCACCTGCACAAGTAGTGGGCATGGGGTGGCCGGGGAGGTGGGTTAACCTGGCTCAGACTTTGCCACCCAAGGAGGATGACGGGAGAAGAGTTCAAGGGAGCAGAGGGAGTGTGCAAGGGAGCAATTGAAACCATGGTCCCTGGAGTCTGGGTTGGGTAAGTAGGACGGTACTACTTAGGGGGCGACTTGTGTGGAGGGCTGCTGGGGTCACAGTCAAGGTGGAGATTGCAATACAAGAAAGAGCATGCTAGAAGCATTTTTGGGGATGGGTGGAGATGCAGATGCACAGCAGAAGGGTTGAAATGGACATTGGGGAGGGGTGTCACTGCCGCTAATGACGAGGCCTAAGCTACGATCGTGGGAGAGTGGCTGACGTAGGGCCAGGGAAAGATGCTGCAGAGAGAAGCTATAGTAACAAGAGGCCAAAGAGTCCTTGAAGGGTCATCTGGGTGGATATTGAAACCAGCAGGACTTAGGGAAGGAGAAATATCAAAGACGAAGGGAGAAACAAATGCTAAAAAAAATCGTCTCCC
>NW_028048723.1:0-416 GCF_054177405.1 Leptonychotes weddellii
CAAGAGTCCCAGGCTTGGGCGCCTGGGTGGCTCAGTTGGTTAAGCGACTGCCTTCGGCTCAGGTCATGATCCTGGAGTCCCAGGATCGAGTCCCGCATCGGGCTCCCTGCTCAGCGGGGAGTCTGCTTCTCCCTCTGACCCTCCTCCCTCTCATGCTCTCTGTCTCTCATTCTCTCTCTCTCAAATAAATAAATAAAATTAAAAAAAAAAAAAAAAGAAAGAGTCCCAGGCTTTACTGACTGAGCCAGCCAGGTGCTCTGAGAGAATTTTTTTCTCTAATTCATTCAATCAATCATTCATTTATACATTCATTCATTCTTACATCCATTCAAAAAGCATTTATTGAGAATCCAATATATACCAGGCTCTCTGCTAGTCACTGGGGACACAAAAATGGCAGTCCTCGTTCTCAAAGA
>NW_028048724.1:0-416 GCF_054177405.1 Leptonychotes weddellii
CTGTTCATAATGTCTCATATTCATGCATTTATTTATTCATTCATCCATTCTTCCATGCTTTTTGTATTTTTGTATTTTATTTATTTATTTATTTATTTTTATTCTTATGTTAATCCCCATACATTACATCATTAGTTTTAGATGAAGTGTTCCATGATTCATTGTTTGTGCATAACACCCAGTGCTCCATGCAGAATGTGCCCTCCTTAATACCCATCACCAGGCTAACCCATCCCCCCACCCCCCTCCCCTCTAGAACCCTGTTTGTTTTTCAGAGTCCATCGTCTCTCATGGTTCGTCTACCCCTCCGATTTCCCCCGCTTCATTCTTCCCCTCCCGCTACCTTCTTCTTCTTCTTTTTTTTTTTCTTAACATATATTGCATTATTTGTTTCAGAGGTACAGATCTGAGATTCA
>NW_028048725.1:0-416 GCF_054177405.1 Leptonychotes weddellii
AGGACAGAAGCTGAGAATCAACTGAAATTTTCAAAAAAATGAAATAGATATGCAAAAATATTTGAGAGAGAAAAAGGTACTGAGTCCATTGGTCTCCAAAACTGAAGTCACATATTGAGAAAGGCAGTCACTGTGCCAAGTAATGACCTTCCTTCCTTCCCAATGCTAAATGATGATGAAATACATTTTGGTTATTTGGGTCACTGTATTTTGGACCCCTTTCACAGAGTAGATAAGTTGGCATTTTCATTAATAATTCCCTAAACAAAGGCATACTTGTCAGTGTTATCTGAAAAGAGGAGAGGGATGGGATATTCTCTGAACTAAGGCCTAAATTTGTATTAATCAGAAATAAAGAGGTATTTTGGAGTCAATCAGAGAAAGACAGGTATCATATGATCTCACTGATATGAGGA
>NW_028048726.1:0-416 GCF_054177405.1 Leptonychotes weddellii
CCAGCCAAGATTTAAAAAGTGGAGAAGAAGATTTTACTTCTTGAAAGGCAGAGCTATAAAATCACACTACTTTTGAAGAATTGGATAAAGAATTAGGGGGAAAATTAGAGCCATTTTTAGGTAATCTACTACATTTTCCATTAGTACACACCACATCATTCTATCTTGTTCACCATTGTTTTTTTTTTTCTTTATTATGTTATGTTAATCACCATACATTACATCATTAGTTTTTTTTTTTTTTTTTTTATTCTTATGTTAATCCCCATACATTACATCATTAGTTCTAGATGAAGTGTTCCATGATTCATTGTTCGTGCACAACACCCTTTTTTTTTTTTTTTTTATTACATCATTAGTTTTTGATGTAGTGTTCCATGATTCATTGTTTGCATACAACACCCAGTGCTCCATGC
>NW_028048727.1:0-416 GCF_054177405.1 Leptonychotes weddellii
CCCCTGCAGGTTCTGTCCCCACCTGCCATGAGTTGAGCACCTTTGGGCACAGCCCCTGTTTCTATGCCCTACAGACTGGGTAGAATCAGCAGGGCCGGCCACCTGCCCCACTTTACTTTGAGTGGGCTGTCACTGGTCCCCAACAGAGCTGTCTCCACCCCCTATAGGGTCCTCCCTTGAAGGCTACTGGGCCTCTGGCGGACAAGGTCCATCAGTCAACCACTGGTATTCCTAGGAGGGGTCACCCTCGAACTCCCCAGATCAGGAATCAGGTTCAGCCCATGGGCAGGGAAGGGGAAAGATGACCCCTGGAAAAAGGGGGCTTGCTTAGGCCCCAGCCTTGAATCCAAGGGTGTGAGCTTCTGGGTCCAGGTCTACATCTCCCTGGCCCCAAAACATTGGAAGTCTTGTCCAAC
>NW_028048728.1:0-416 GCF_054177405.1 Leptonychotes weddellii
AGAGTTTTGTTCTTTCCTAAAGCGATAGCCTGGCAAGGTGACCTGTTGGCAGTAGAGAGGCGCCAGCCCTTCCTGGCACCTGATCCTCCTGGCCGGCCCGCCGGGGGGCCAGGGTGTGGCCCCCAGAGGCAGGAGGGGGGTGGCAGGTGGGGTAGAGCGGGGTGGATGGCACCCGGCGGCCGGGTCACCACCGGGGCCCACCCGCAGTGCCGCCAATGTGAAGAAATGGGAGATGGAGCTGCAGACCCTGCGGGAGAGCAACGCCCGGCTGACCACAGCGCTGCAGGAGTCGGCCGCCAGCGTGGAGCAGTGGAAGCAGCAGTTCTCCATCTGCCGCGACGAGAACGACCGGCTCCGGAACAAGGTGGGTGCCGGGGCGCCCCGGGGATGGGGGTCCCCGTTCCGCTTCTCCCTCC
>NW_028048729.1:0-416 GCF_054177405.1 Leptonychotes weddellii
TACAAGAAAATGATTTTTATTGAAAAATGTTTATGTTGGGGCGCCTGGGTGGCTCAGATGGTTAAGCGTCTGCCTTCGACTCAGGTCATGATCTCAGGGTCCTGGGATTGAGTCCCGCATCGGGTTGCCTGCTCAGTGCAGAGCCTGCTTCTCCCTCTCCCTCTGCCACTCCCTCTGCTTGTGCTCTTCTGTCTCTCTGTCAAATAAATAAATAAATAAAAATCTTTAAAAAAAAAAAAAAAAGGGCGCCTGGGTGGCTCAGATGGTTAAGCGTCTGCCTTCGGCTCAGGTCATGATCTCAGGGTCCTGGGATCGAGTCCCGCATCGGGTTCCCTGCTCAGTGCAGAGCCTGCTTCTCCCTCTCCCTCTGCCACTCCCTCTGCTTGTGCTCTTCTGTCTCTCTGGCAAATAAATAA
>NW_028048730.1:0-416 GCF_054177405.1 Leptonychotes weddellii
CATCATTAGTTTTTGATGTAGTGATCTTCACATTATGTAGAAAATAATCAAAGGAACTTAAGTATTTTTGTTTTGCTCTGTTTGTTCCTGGCAGATTGTAGTCCCCTCCCTCTGAATGCAGTAAAGGTGAGGAACTAATCACTCAGCTTTCTGCTAGTGTCTAGTTGAGGCCGAGAAGTTGCAGCTTTCCTCAAGTTGAGTTAACTTGTGATTAGCCCAACTTTAAATCCTAAGCTACAGTTTTTTGGAGCTTGTTGGTGTTTGGGCTGAGAAGGGGTTGATTGCAGTTGCAACTCACTTAGGGGCATGGAACCCATTAACCAAAAGCAAGCATGGGACTTTGTGATTTCTCTCTCCAACCCCCTTTTGAAACACTGACACTTTTATGACTAAACTTGGAATTGGGGAGGAGAACC
>NW_028048731.1:0-416 GCF_054177405.1 Leptonychotes weddellii
CAAATCGCCCAGTTTGTTGGCATATAATTTGTCATAATACTCTCTTATAGTTGTTTGTATTTTGCGGTGTTGTTTGTGATCTCTCCTCTTTCACTTCTGATTTTATTTATTTGGGTCCTTTCTCTTTACTTTTGGATATGTCTGGATAGGG
The DNA here is from genome assembly GCF_054177405.1 of Leptonychotes weddellii. Lineage (NCBI taxonomy): Eukaryota > Metazoa > Chordata > Mammalia > Carnivora > Phocidae > Leptonychotes > Leptonychotes weddellii. The sequence goes on from NW_028048731.1 coordinate 152, forward strand.
GCTTATAAATCTTATCAATTCTGTCAAAGAAACAGCTCTTCGTTTCATTGATCTGTTTCTACTGTTTTTGTTTGTTTGTTTCTATGTCATTTATTTATGCTCCAATCTTTATTATTTCCCTTCTTCTGCTGGCTATAGGCTATATTTGTTGTCCCTTTTCTAGCTCCTTTAGATGAAAGTTTAGGTTGTGTATTTGGGAGTCTTCTTGCTTCTTGAGGTAGGCCTGTAATGCAGTATGCTTCCCTCTTAGGACTGCCTTTACAGG
>NW_028048732.1:0-416 GCF_054177405.1 Leptonychotes weddellii
ACAGGATCGCCAGTGTGAGTACGTACAATCACAGAGGGCTCCCGCTGCCCGCAGCAGAGGGACCGAACACGGTGGGGGATGGGCAGAGAAGAGAGCCTGTTGCGCTCGACTTGGCTTTAAGCCATACAGAGGGAGGACAAAGGAAGCCAGGCAGTGCTAGGGAAAAGAGAAAAACAAAACACCAAAAGCGCAAAACGGAAGGCTGCCCTTGGAAGCGGAGAGTCTCCAGCAGAGCCCTTGGGGACCAGTCGGTCCTGTGGCTGGAACGAGGGTTGCGCTCACCATCCCTTTCGGAAGCGGAGCATCCGGCTGCCTGCTCCGCCCGTGGGTGTCCCGCCGGCTGAGCCTCAGAAGCCTGGCTAGGGCTCCTGGGTAGACGTATGCACACGGAGACTTCCCTTCCTTCAGATACACGT
>NW_028048733.1:0-9163 GCF_054177405.1 Leptonychotes weddellii
AAAGAAAAAGATAAAGATAAAGATAAAAACAAACAAAAACAGAACAAAACAAAAAAAAACAGAATATGATCAAATATGATCAGGTTGGTACATAGATCAGTGCCACACACTAGATTTTGGGTGTATTTTTGTGTGTTAGATGAAAGTGCCTCCCAAAATTTTAAAGAAAGAAAAACTTATATATGTACAAAAATAAGGGTTGATATGATGAAGGGATGGAATATGACTGTAAAGATGAAAATTATAAAAAATTTTATAAAAGGAATTGATAAGAAGTTGTTTGAAAAAAGAAAGAAGAGGCTTTAAAAAAAAAAAGAAAAAAAGGGAGAGAATGTGATCAGGCAGGAAAGTAGAAAAAAACCATACACTAGAGATTTAGGGTATATTTTGATCTGTTAGAAGAAACTATCTCAAAATTTTAAAGAGAGAACAACTTATATATATATGTCAAAAATACGGGTAACTACTAAGAAGGGATAGAATATGACTTTAAAAATGAAAAATAAAAATGTTTTTTAAAAAAGAGATTGATAAGATGTTGGTTGAAAGAGGGAAAAAGAAAAATTCAAAAAAAAAAAAAAGAGTTAAAAAAAATTTAACTTTGAAAGACTAAAGAATCATGGTAAAAAAGCCATGAATTCTATGTGCAGTATTCCCCTAGCGCTGCAGTTCTGCCGTTCTCATTGATCGGTAAGCTTGGTCCTGGCTGGCTGTTCTCGCTGATCTTCTGGGGGAGAGGTCTGTTGCTGTGGTTCCCAAAAGTCTTTGCCCGAGGTGGAATTGCCCCGCCCTTGCCAGTCCAGGCTACGTAATCTGCTCAGGTTTGCTCTCAGGAGCTTTTGTTCCCTGCACGCTTTCTGTTGGGCTTTGGAGGCTGAGAGTGAAATGGCGGCCTCCCAATCTCTGCCCCGGAAGAGTCAAGAACTCGGGGCCCCACTCCTTGGTGTGCCCCCAGAGAAAAGCAATCACTCCCATCTCCCCGGTCTCCGGCCACACTCCGTGGTCACCCGGCCTGTGACCGAGCATTTCTATCTCTGGCACCCAACTCGGTATGGAGTCTCCAAACCCAGCAGATCCCTGTGGTACGCTCCCACGCCACTCCTCCCTGGGGAGGAAGGGGAGTCTCCCTGGATCTGCCACTTTTTGGGCCCTGCTGGAGGAGCAGTGGCCCGACTGTGCCGCGGATCACGGTTTATGGCAACCCTTAGCTGAGAGCCTGACCCTCAGCTCCGTCTCTGTAGCCGGCTTCCCCACTCTGATACCTGGGAGCTCTGCCGCACTCAGGCACCCCCGGTCTTTCTGTGACCCCGAGGGTCCTGAGATCCCACTGTCTCTGGGAGGGTTCCACTCCCTGCTCAGCCACTGGAGCAATGTCCCTCAGCGGAGCGGACTTCTAAAAGTTCTGAATTTGTGTTCCGCGGCTCTATCACTTGCCAGAAGCGGCCAATGGAGGCCCCCTCCCCCGCCGTCTATCCTCCCGAATATCGCCTCGGATTCACTTCACACGTCCTACCTTCCAGAAAGTGGTCGCTTTTCTGTTCAGAGAGTTGTTGCTATTATTTTCTTCGATCTCCTGTTGAGTTTGTAGGTGTTCAGAATGGTTTGATCCCTATCCAGTTGAATTCCTGAGACCAGACAAAATCCAGGTCTCCTACTCCTCTGCCACCTTCTCCACCTATTTTGTATTTTTAACAACAACATTTTTCTTTATTTAAAGCATACTTCAATATACATGGTTCTAAAAGATATATATATAAAACATTCTATCCAAGAAAAACAGAATACACATTTTCTTCAAGTATACACAGAAGAATCCCCTGGTTAAATCACATAAAAAGAGACATAAAAATATTACAAATTTAAGAAGACTGAAATCATACCAAGTATATTTTCCAACCACAATAGTACAAAACTAAAGATCAAAAATAAAACAAAGCTGGAAAATCTACAATGTAAATATTAAGTATTCACACTACTGCATAAGCAATGGGAGAAATAAGAACTCAAACAGTAAGTCAAAATATGTCTCAAAACAAAAGTAAAAGAAAACGCAATATTCCAAAAACTATGGGATGCAGCAAAAGCAGATTATAGAATGAAATTTATGCTGTAAATGCTTGTTTTAAGAAAAAGAAGTTTAAACAATATTACACCACAAGGAACTAGAAAAAGAAGAACCTTAGCTGAAATTTAGTAGATGAAGGAAATAACAAAGAAAAATCAGAAATAAATAAAATAGAGACCAGAATAACAATAACATAACATTGAAAATTAAGATCAATTTTTTCCAAAAAATGAACAAAGTTGACAATGCTTTAACTGTATTAACTAAGAAAGAGAGAGAGAGAGGAGACTCAGAAACCAAAATGAGAAATGGAAGAGAAAACAATTCAACAGATAACCACAGAAATACATAGTGTGATAACAGATTACTATAACAATTATATACTAACAAATCAGATAACCTAGAAAAAAAAGATAATAACTAAAAATGCACACGTTATCACAATTGAATCATGAATCTTGAATCCAAGAAGTAGGAAATCTTAGACCAATATCAAGACTGAAATTTGAGGGGCACCTGGGTGGCTCAGTCATTAAGTGTCTGCCTTTGGCTCAGGTCATGATCCCAGGGTCCTGAGATCGAGCCCTGCATTGGGCTCCCTGCTCAGGGGGGGGCCTGCTTCTCCCTCTCCCACTCTCCCTGCTTGTGTTCCTTCTCGTGCTGTGTCTTTCTCTGTCAAATAAATAAATAAAATCTTAAAAAAAAAAAAAAAGACTGAAATTTGAGTTAGGAATCAAAAATCTACCAGCACAGAAAAGCCCAAGACCACATGGTTTCATTAGTGAATTGTACCAAACATTTTAAAAAAAATACTTAATGGCGGTCTTTATCAAAATCTTACAAATAATGAAATAGAGAAAACATATTAAAAATCATTCCATTAAACCAATACTACCCTGATACCAAAGCAGGATAAAAGCAATAGGAGACCAAAAGTTCTAGTTTGTCCAATATAAAGTATTGCCACTCTGATTTTCTTTTGACATCCATTTGGGTGATAAATGTTTCTCCACCCCCCTCACTATCAATCTGCTGGTGTCTTTAGGTCTAAAATCAGTCTCTTCAGGGCACCTGGGTGGCTCAGTTATTAAGCATCTGCCTTCGGCTCAGGTCATGATCCCAGGGTCCTCGCATTGATTCCTGCATCTGGCTCCCCACTCAGCGGGGAGCCTGCTTCTCCCTCTCCCTCTGCTGCTGTTCCCCCTACTTGTGCTCGCTCTCTCTCTCTGTCAAATAAATAAATAAAATCTTAAAAAAATAAATAAATAAAATCAGTCTCTTCTAGACAGCACATAGATGGGTCTTGTTTTTGTTTGTTTTGTTTTGTTTTATCCATTCTGACACCATATGTCTTTTTTTTTTTTAAGATTTTTTTATTTATTCATTTGAGACAGAGACAGAGAGAGAGAGAGCATGAACAGGGGAGAGAGGCAGAGGGAGAGGGAGAAATAAACTCCCCGCTGAGCAGGGAGCCTGACTCAGGTCTCGATCCTAGGACCCCGGTATCATGACCTGAGCCAAAGGTAGATGCTTAACCATCCGAGCCACCCAGGCGCCCCTACCCTATGTCTTTTGATTGGAGTGTTTAGTCAATTTACATTCAAAGTAATTATTGATAAACATGTGTTTATTATCATTTTATTACTTGTTTTGTCATTGTTTCTGGAGATTTTCTCGGATGCTTTCATGTCTTTGTCACTCCTTTGCACTCAGTCTCTCCCTTGCACTCAGAGTCCCCTTTAATATTTCTTTTAGAGCTGGTTTAGTGGTCATGAGCTCCTTTAGTTTTCATTTGTCTGGGAAACTCTATCTCACCTTCTATTCTGAATGACAGCCTTGCTAGATAGAGTATTCTTGGCTGCAGATTTTTCCCATTCAGCACTTTGAATATATCATGCCACTTTCTTCTGGCTTGCAGAGTTTCTGTTGCAAAATCCCCTGCTAGCCTTATGAGTTTTCCCTTGGCATTTACTGACTTCTTTTGTCTCGTTGCTTTTAAGACTTTTTCTTTATCACTGTATTTGCCAATTTAATTACAATATGCCCTGGTGTTGGCTCGCTTTTGTTGATTTTGATGGGAGTTCTCTGTACCTCCTGGATCTGGAAATGTGTTTCCTTCCCCAGATTTAGGGAAGTTTTCTTCTATTATTTCTTGAAATAAATTTTCTGCCCCCTTTTCTCTCTCTTCTTCTCCTGGGACTCCTATAATATGAATGTTATTATGTTTGATGGAGTCACTGAATTCCCTAAGTCTATTCTCGTGTTGCATAATTCTTTTTTTCTTTTGTTCAGTTTCATTATTTTCCATTATTTTGTCTTCTATGTCACTAGTCCATTCCTCTGCTTCTTTTAGCCTGCTTTTCATTGTATCAAGCTTGTTTCCAATCTTGTTTATTGCATTCTTTATCTCTGACTGATATTTTTTAACTCTTTTATCTCTGTGGTAAGGGTCTCCCTGATGTCTTCTATTCTTTTTCAAGCCCAGCAAATATCCTTATGATCATTGCTTTAAATTCTCCATCAGGCATGTTACTTGTATCTGTTTCACATAGATCTCTGGCCATGGCCATATCTTGTTCTTTCATTTGGGATAAATTCCTCCATCTTGGCATTTTGTCTAAATCTCTGCCTTCTTCTGTGTGTTAGAAAAACCAGTTATGTCTCCTGTTCCTGAAAGTAATGGCCTTATGAGGAAGAGGTCATGTAGTGCCCATATCCTGGTACTTCAGGGACTGTTTCTGGTGTGTTCTTCCTTTGTATTTTGGCTGCTTTATCCTTCAATCCAGTCATCTGTAGAGGCTCTCCTTGCCTGCTATGGGCAGTGTTCAGTCCCTGGCCTGAATGTGGCAGGTTCTAACTGCTTATGAAATGAGACCTGACACCACCTCCACCAGACCTGAGGCCCTGAAGAACTCTCTGGTTAGGAGACATAGTGTGGGTTTGGGTTTGTGCTGGTCTTTTGGGCAAGGGGCCTACCATACTGGGACTGAGACAAGCTTGACTGAGAAGGGCAGTCCTTCCAGAGTGCAGTGGGGTGGGTCTTGCAATCAAGTTAGTTGGCTTGTGTCTGTGCTGCACTCCCTCCTGCCAGTGGCTCTGTCTTTATATTGAAGGGCAGGGAAGGGAAATGGCACTGGCTAGCAACCGTGTTCCTGGAGAGACATTTCTGTGAACACTGCCTCTCAGAGATGCTCTCTGAGACCAGTGAATACTCTCTGCACTGTGTGCCCCAGGTGCTCTTCCCATGGCTCTTTCCATGACATCTGCCCCTCGTTGTTTGCCTGCCTTTTCTCCAGGAGCTGTGCAGTGCCCTCTGGGCTCTATCCCAGCCAAGCCTGCTGACCTTTAATACTCCAGGCTTTTAACCCTGTTGGTTGCAAGAGCTCACAAGATTCAAACTCTCTCATTTCCCAAGCCAATGGCTTTGGGGAATCATTCTCCTTGTGCATTCCCCTGTGTGTTCCTCTCTCTCACTCTTCTCTTCTCCATAGCACCTGTGATTCATTTCTCCCCTAAACCATGTCTCTACACTTCCTACCTTCTTTGTGTAACCTCTTCTCTCCCTTTAGTTGTGGAATTTGTTCTGTAGGTCTTCAGGCTGATTTCTGGGGTATTTAGGATGATTTGATAGTTACCTAGTTGTGTTCATCGGATGAAAGGAATCTAGGGTCTTCCTACTCTACTGCCATCTTTGATCTCTGTTTTAGTACTTTTGGACACAGACTTAGCATAATCAAAAATATTGTTTGAAAGATGCATATGTACATTTCTCCATGTTACTGGGACTATTTGTGAACTAGTGAATCATTATTGTACTTACAAATTGGAGATGGTCATATCTGATCCATTTCTTTCTACCCCCCCACCCAAATTTAATGCTTATGTATTTATCTTAACTGTTTTGAACATCACAATGAAAGTTTTTATCCGTTTGCTCAATATTTCTTTTTTTATTATTGGGAGAGGAAATTTTGGTTGCCTTTAGGGTATATAGTAGTCCCTCTTTTTCTGTGGTTTTGCTTTCCACGTTTTCCATTACTCATGGTTTCAGTTACTGGCAGTCAATTCTCATCCAGAAGAAGATGAGCCTTCTTCTGAAGTATTGTCAGAAGGTCAATAGTCACCTAACACTATGTCACAGTGCCTGCATCATTCATTTCAATTTATCTCATCATTTAGGCATTTTATCATCTCACATCACAAGAAGAAGGTGGAATACAGTACAATAAGAGAGAGAGAAACCATATTCACATAACTTTTATTACACACTTTTGTTATAATTTGTTCTATTTTATTATTAGTTATTAATCTTTCACTGTGACTAATGTATGTGTGTAGAAGAAAAAACATAATATATATAGGATTTGGTACCATCCATGGTTTCAAGACATCCACTGAGGGTCTTGAAATATAACCCCCATGAATAAGGGGATAACTGTAAGATATAATAAAATTGATAATTCATTTCATGGTGCAACTTCTATTTAGCGATAGTAGACCCTCCTTCCTCCCACCCACCCTCACCCCTGCCCTGGATTAGTTTTCTGGAATCAGATTCTATATTCCTATCAATGGCCACAGTGAATTGAATTAATAGAAGGAATTACCCCTTTTTATTTATTCTACCAAGCTGAGTCTCTAGGGGAATGCTTCATTGTTGCAGACAATACATCCCTGGTTTGCTGGCTGGCCTTAATGGGATGTTAAAATCGATTAGAGCAATTTCTCTGTCACCTGAGAAGCACTGTAGGTTTTGTGGTGTGTTGCAATTATATACCCTTCTCATGTCTTTTAAAAATTTTTACATCATTAAACCAAGTGTCTTCCTTGCTTATGAGACCACAACTTCCTTTTTCTAAGGAAACAGTTCTTGTAAATGTGTAATATACCTGGAATCCAGGCAGACCCACCATAGTGGTTGTAACAAAGCCCTGACGGATAATATTACACATGATAGAAGTAAATTGAAAGTGTGAGGAGCTAAGACCTTATGTGTTTGCAATTAATAGTGCTGTTCTACAGAAGAAACAGTGCCCCCTTGTGAAAGCATCTTTATTATTGTGAATACTGTTCCAATGCTTAAGCACATATTGGGAGATAAACAAAACAACTTTATTTTTGTCTACTCTTGTCTATTTTAATCACTGCCAGGATAGTTATTTCCATGCCCCTTGAGAAACTCAGATAGGTCTTTGAATTTTCTGGTAACTTTATGATGTAAAAAATGTTCACAATCACTTCAGAACTTTAAAACAACAGTGTCAATTCATGTTCCATGTCCTGGATTAATGTGAAGACCTTTCTTCCTTGCCAGTTTGAGCCATTTTCAGGACAGTGGGTTCAGGAAAGATGGGGTGATCAACTTCTTTCCTTTTCTCTCTTCAAACCTTGTGAGACTGATTCCTCCTACTTCACCTTGCCAAACACAGTTTCAAAATGCTTAGTTTAGGGGCATGATGAGAGAGAAGAGGTAGGGGGATTAGTAAAGTTCTTGGTTAAATGATACTGGCCTGAACTGGCAGGTATTTAAAGCTGATTTTTTCTTGTCAGTACATCTGTGGTTTCTTCAGAGACTGCACCAATCTCTCCAGATATTGTAAAGCAGTATCTCTTATGCAAGTAGCAAACCTTTCTGACATTCATTGTTTAAACCTTCCTCAGTACTTAGGCATCAGGTGTTACCTTTAGTTTTTCTTCCTTGAGATTTTTTCATGCCCTCCTGGTCTCCTTTCTGTTAGGATCTTTATTTCACCCTTTATATTTCTCAAGTGGGTATGTTAAAATGTCCCCCAAACTGTATTCAATCCACTGGCCAGTCTTTAGCCCCCTAATGGTTACCTTAGAGTCACTCTCTGTTGTTGTGGTATTAGTGGGTTATACTCCAAATTCCTGTAAAGTCAGTGGGAGAAGCTCATAACACAGTTTTCCCCAAGGAAATCCTTTTCAAATATCATTCAGTTTCTTATTTTCTCAATGTGGGTGCGCGATTTAAAAGTTACCTAAATGTTAAGTTATCTAAAATTGTCTAAAATTTGTATCTATTTGAAATGTGTGCAGCCAAACATCCATTGTAATTCCTTCTTAGATGCACAAAGTAATTTTGAAAGAAGTATGAATTCTTGCATGAGCATTGTTGACTCTCAAGAAAATCTAGTAAGTCAGTTCAAATCTGACTGGTTTGTGTTATGATTATGTTCACATATACATATTTTGGTATTTATCATTCTCAGGTGAAATTGTTTAATAATTATAAAATGTCAGAATTTCTATACGGAGTTGGAGAGAAGTGGAAATGAGTGAGTGACTAAGAGAAGAAACACTTGGAAGTAGTGAATAGGGACATCTGATTATAGTGCTGAATATAATATGGCATTTACCATTTTTTTAAAAGTATAACATTATGACAGTTAATTGTGTAATTACTACAAAGGGATTGTAAATTTGAAGTCATACAAGTTTTATTTTCTCAAGGATGGTATTTTCTCAAGGCTCCAGGCCGTCACATGGAGCAGTGAAATGTAATAAATGAAAAACAGAACTCCTTTCCTGGGGAAAACCTGCCTTCAGAAGCAGCTAGACTATACACAATTCTATTTATAAAATCGTGTGCATACTTACTCTGGAATTAATTTTAAAAACATTATGGAAATACAAATATTAATACTTTATTTTTTAAAGATCACTTTTTTTTACTAATTTCTTTTTTTTTAACTCTGAATTTTTTTTATTCTTATGTTAATCCCATACATTACATCATTAGTTTTAGATGTAGTGTTCCATAATTCATTGTTTGTGCATAACACCCAGTGCTCCATGCAGAACGTGCCCTCCTCAATACCCACCACCAGGCCAACCCATCCTCCCACCCCCCTCCCCCCAGAACCCTCAGTTTGTTTTTCAGAGTCCATCATCTCTCATGGTTCGTCTACCCCTTCGATTTCCCCTGCTTCATTCTTCCCCTCCCGCTACCTTCTTCTTCTTTTTTTTTTTCTTAACATATATTGCATTATTTGTTTCAGAGGTACAGATCTGAGATTCAACAGTCTTGCACAATTCACAGCGCTTACCAGAGCACATACCCTCCCCAGTGTCTATCAC
>NW_028048734.1:0-416 GCF_054177405.1 Leptonychotes weddellii
GTAAATGATTTTTGAGAATTACTTTGATCCATTAAGACAGATGAATTAGGAAAGTTTCAGGTCTGCTTTCTTACCCAAATGCATCAGATTTTGTATTAATTTATGAAACAGTGATACACTTAAGCCTTTTTTGTTTGTTTATTTAGTTTTATTTATTTTTTTGTATAAGACAATAATTTATTTTTTGTATAAGATGTACTGATTTATGGGTTATAATAGTATACAACTGAGACAGGATCCTTACTTTCTTGGAGCATATAGTCAAGTAGTTGATCAAAGAAAGGCACAAGGATATTGCCCAAAGTCCTGGTCCACAAGATCCTGAAGTAGAATATTTCTTAATTTTAATATAGCTGGCACACAATGTTACACTAGTTTCAGGTGTACAACTTAGTGATTTGACAAGTTATACATTA
>NW_028048735.1:0-416 GCF_054177405.1 Leptonychotes weddellii
GCTGAAGGCAGACGCTTAATGACTAAGCCACCTAGGCACCCCAAAATAAATGCATCTTTTAAAAAAAAAAAAGCACAGGGACACCTGGGTGGCTCAGTCGTTAAGCGTCTGCCTTCAGCTCAGGTCATGATCCCGGAGTCCTGGGATCGAGCCCCCCATCAGGCTCTCTGCTCCGTGGGAAGCCTGCTTCTCCCTCTCCCACTCCCCCCTGCTTGTGTTCCCTCTCTCGCTGTGTCTCTCTCTGTCAAATAAATAAATAAAATCTCCAAAAAAATAAAAAAAATTTTTAAAAAAAGCACAGATGATGGTCAGCATTTTTAAACAATAAAGTATTTTTTAAAGTATTACATTGTTTTTAGACACCTAATAGATCATAGTATAGTGCAAACATAACTTTTAGATACACTGGGAAATCA
>NW_028048736.1:0-416 GCF_054177405.1 Leptonychotes weddellii
CCTGCACCTGTAACTGGTCCCAACCAAGATCTGATATCCCCTTCACGTGCGCTGGGCCTCTCCTTGGTCTGGACCTGGTTCTCCCCTGGCACTGGACCTCGCCTGCACCTGGTCCTGTGCCTCTCCTGGGTTGGACCTCCCCTTGACCTAAACCTGGGGCACCCCTGGGTCTGGGCCTCTCCGGGGATCCCCTGAGTCTAGACTACCACTTCACCTGTGCCCTGGCCTCATCTGCATGTGGGCCTCTCCTGGGCCACCTCTGGACCTCCCCTGGGCCTCCCTGGGCCTGGGCCTGGGCCTCCCCTGCACCCGAAGCAGCTCCTCACTGGCTCCTGGACTTCACATGGGCCATCCCTGGGCCTCCCCAGGTTCTGGGCCTCCCCTCAGCCATACCTGGGCCTTACCTTCTCCTGGGC
>NW_028048737.1:0-416 GCF_054177405.1 Leptonychotes weddellii
ATACCAAACTGCTGCCATTCCCAAAACTTCACAGAAACAGGATCTGCAGAGCAAGTCTGGATCTGATCATTAGCACAGCACAACTGGGAAAAGAACACGGATGAGTGGGTAGGTGGTCCATTCTGACTTCCAAGATTGGTAAGTACGTTTTTCACAAACCGACCAAAATGCAGAGAAGCCTCACTCTGCTGGAACTTTCTGAGCACCGGACAAGTGTGTGGCACCAGCGCAGGGTGGCGAAGGGCACGCACAGCAGCCAGACCGTGGGGGCCTGCGTGCCCTGCCACTCACCAGCCCCGTGATGGTGCACAAGGGCCCTAAAATCGGACCGCCCGGCTTCCCCCTCTGTAGAATGGAGAGAGTAGCAGTACCTACGACAGAATGGCTGCCAGGAACAAAGGAGTTCAGCGAACATA
>NW_028048738.1:0-416 GCF_054177405.1 Leptonychotes weddellii
TATGATGCCTATTCTTTGAGGTGTTAATATTCATAACTTCTCTCCATGCAATAGCGGCAACATCTGATTGCTTAGTTTTTAAGCGCTCAATATTGAGTGCCTAAGCTATTATTTTGCAAACTATGCTTACGTACTTGCCTGGGCGATTAGTACGTAAGCTATAGATATGTAGAATTACTTCTTTACTATCTCATACTATTAATAGCTGCCTTTCTCACCAGGACCTGCCCAAGGGAATTCCCATTCAACTTGGAACGGATTAAACCATTCAGGAGCTGCCGTTTCTTCATCAATATGTCGGCCAAAATCAACCTGTTTATTCATACCAGGTGGATAAACTTGGTATTTGATACGATATAAACCTTCACCCTGCAATTTAGCATTGACACCGTAATGAGGACCATCACTGGCAACCA
>NW_028048739.1:0-416 GCF_054177405.1 Leptonychotes weddellii
AAAACAATGGATCGTGGATCACTACATCAAAAACTAATGATGTATTGTATGGTGACTAACATAACATAATAAAATTAAAAAAAAAAAAACATAAAAAATGGTGGCAACAATGAAAAGGATTAGTTACAGAATGAAAATGGAAAATAGAAACAGATTAGTGAAGATATTTGCCTCTAAAAATCTCAAAACTGTGCATCCTAGAGCAGAGGTAATAAAGATGGTTATTTCTAAGAAATAGATCCAAAGTGGCTCCATTCATTTCACAGCAGGAACATTCAAAGTAGCAATTAATGCAACCACTGGGATGGAATTGTTTTCCAAATGCCATCCTGTTGGATAACTTTTTTTTTTAATGGAAGCAGGGCTCAGAAATCACAGTGAATTTGGATCAATTATTTACTGAAAATATCATCATA
>NW_028048740.1:0-416 GCF_054177405.1 Leptonychotes weddellii
GGTTCTCATGCTGACCTGTCCTCTCCCCTGACCTAGGCCAGAGGCATTGACGTGCAGCAGGTTTCCTTAGTCATCAACTATGACCTTCCCACCAACAGGGAAAACTACATCCACAGGTAAGTGCGGGTCTGGAATGTTCCCGCAGCTCGCCCTGAGCTAAAGTTCCGTTTCCCCTTTCCTTGATCGTCCCTCATACTGAGATGTCCTTGTTTTCCACCAGAATCGGTCGCGGGGGACGATTTGGCCGTAAGGGTGTGGCTATTAACATGGTGACAGAAGAAGACAAGAGGACTCTTCGAGACATCGAGACCTTCTACAACACCTCCATTGAGGAGATGCCCCTCAATGTTGCTGACCTCATCTGAGGGGCTGTCCTGCTACCTAGCCCTACCCAGGCTTCAGTCTAGGGGGCTGAA
>NW_028048741.1:0-416 GCF_054177405.1 Leptonychotes weddellii
CTGCCGAGCAGGGAGCCCGATGCGGGACTCGATCCTGGGGCTCCAGGATCATGACCTGAGCCGAAGGCAGTCGCTTAACCAACTGAGCCACCCAGGCGCCCGGGAGTTTTGTTTTTTTTTTAAGATTTTATTTATTTGACAGAGACAGCGAGAGAGGGAACACAACCAAGGGGGAGTTGGAGAGGGAGAAGCAGGCTTCTTGCCGAGCAGGAAGCCCGATGCGGGGCTCCATCCCAGGACCCTGGGATCATGACCTGAGCCGAAGGCAGACTCTTAACAGCTGAACCACCCAGGCGCCCCAGAAAAGGGAGTTTTTGAAAGCAAATAGTTATTGATTATCCATTGCTTCCTGTGTATCTTATGATGTGAAACTTTTACATATGTTATCTCATGTAATCTTTCCAAAAACCGTTTTA
>NW_028048742.1:0-416 GCF_054177405.1 Leptonychotes weddellii
TGCTGGCAGTGGTCTGGGGCCTGCACAGGGAGCAAGCCTCAACCTCGGGTGTCTGGGGCAGAATCTATGTGTCTCCTGAACCGGCCAGAAGGACAGCATTTCTCAGAACCCACCATGGAGCAGCAGGGAAACTACCCAAGTGCTCACTGCCCAGAACAGCAGGTGCAGGGCCCAGGGGCCCAGGGGCCTGTGCCCCAGCTTGAGCCTGACTCTGCTGCTCCATGATGCCCAGGCCTCTGCCCCACTCCACTCCTCCTCTCCTCTCTGTCCTGCTCTGTCCTGCTGCTCTCCACGTCTCCCCACAGGCTGCACCTTCCCCACTGCTTGGCATCTCATTCTTCTACTTTACATGCACAGAGGAGGAAAGGAGGGTTTAGTACTGAAAAAAAAAAAATCCCAATTACATCATTTACAAA
>NW_028048743.1:0-416 GCF_054177405.1 Leptonychotes weddellii
AGCTCTATTCGTGACGTTCTATATCTTTAAAAGTAAAAGATCTGAAGCAAATTTGCAAAATATTGACATCTCTTAGGTCCTGGCAGTAGGTGATGGCAGACATTGGTGGGTTGTTGGCCCAATATCCAGTCTCTCTTTCTTTATTATTAATGGAACCCCAATTCTGATGAGGTTGGTAATGTCGCTTTTCCAAAGCCCCCTGTGGCCTGGAATGGCCATATGACAATAGTTCTGGGCAAAGAGAGGTATGCAGAAGTCCCAGGGAGGGACTTCCTAATGCAGTAAAACAAAATCAGCAACATTCTGTGTACGGAGAGGCTGCTTTTCTGTCTTCTTTCTGCCTGAAATACACCAATGGTAATGGCTACAGCGTCTTCACATCATGAGGCTGGACTAAGGGTGGAGAAGCAAGAGGG
>NW_028048744.1:0-9162 GCF_054177405.1 Leptonychotes weddellii
TATGTAACACCGAGTCCTCATTACATCAAGTGCCCCCCTTAATGCCCATCCCCCATTTAGCCCATCCTCCCACCCACCACCCCTACCGCAACCCTCAGTTTGTTCTCTACATTTAAGAGTCACTTATGGGGGGCGCCTGGGTGGCTCAGTTGGTTAAGCGACTGCCTTCGGCTCAGGTCATGATCCTGGAGTCCCAGGATCGAGTCCCGCATCGGGCTCCCTGCTCGGCAGGGAGTCTGCTTCTCCCTCTGACCCTCCCCCTCTCATGCTCTCTCTCTCTCTCATTCTCGCTCTCAAATAAATAAAATCTTAAAAAAAAAAAAAAAAAAGAGTCACTTATGGTTTGCCTCCCTCTGTTTTTAGCTTATTTTATTTTTCTTTCCCTTCCCCTATGTTCATCTGTTTTGTTTCTTAAATTCCACATATGAGTGAAATCGTATTTGTCTTTCTCTGACTTATCTCACTTAGCATAATATACTCTAGTTCCATCCACATTGCTACAATCCTACAATCCTTTTTTAAAAATTCATATTAAACATCTTCCTATGTAATTTTTATATTTTTAATGGCTTCAAGAAATGTGCTATAAATACCAAATACATCTCGTTATTTCCTTGTGAAATAATGTTACAAGAGAAATTTCTGATTCTTTTGCTACGACCAAATTACAGTCTTTTATATTTTTAGGTTTCTGCCAATTTAGATCCCTGATATTTAACAAGGACACTCAATAACTACCTACATTACCAATGTCATAGGATTGTTAAAGACATGAAGGTTTGGGATGGTGAAAAAGTTCTAATATTCTCAGATAACATGAAGCTCACTTTTTAGGTTACTTTTGAAGGCTGTTCCAAAAAAAACAGCAAAATGGAATGAACCAACACATTTGCTTAAAAAGATCATACACAGCATGGTAGAGCTTTCTGAGTGCTTCACTTCACAATGGGGATCCACTGACTTCCAAATGAAGTTGAAAAGTTCATATAACACTGATACTTTGTTCCTCATGTTTAGACAGCTTTTTTGTCTGCAATTTCAGAAACATCATCAATTAGAGTAGGCCCACATATTATTTTCAAAAGTAGTATCACCCAGTTTCCCTTTTGGGAGGGAAGAATGGTCCCCAAATACTAAACTGAACCCTGTAATGTGGAGTGACCACACAGAAAACACAGCCAAAGGATTCAGGAAATGATACAAATCTTCTTAGTCTAATAGTTATTTTGGGGGTGCCTGGGTGGCTCAGTCAGTTAAGCATCCCACTCTTGATTTTGGTTCATGTCATGATATCAGGGTCATGAGATAGAGCCTTGAGTAGGGTTCTGTGCTCAGCGCACAGTCAGCTTGAGATTCTCTCTCCTCCCTCCGCCCCTCCCCCTGCTCGTGTTGTCTCTCTCAGATAAATAAAATCTTTAAAAGTAGTTTTTTTCCCCTTCAAACTGGAAATTTTTCCAGAATGACTAAAAAGTAAAGTTAGCAAAATATCTAAAGGAACTGACCCTTACATATTGATAATTAAAACTTTGCTGGTGATTAAATTAAGATATTTCAGAAACCTCATAGGCTTTCTCCATTTTAAAGAGTACTAACTTCATGTATCGTTGAAATATTGCTGGCCTTATTTTAAAAACAGCTACAAAAATTGCTACTGTCTATTGCGTGTTGTATGCAGTGCTCTGTGTTTCATTTATTTCATAATCTTATAAAGTAGGAATTTTAACCCATTTTAAAGATGAAGAAAGAGTCTTGTCTAAGTCTACCAGTTACTAATCGACAAGCCAAGATTCAAATCCAGGACTGTCAGATTCCAAATCCAAATTTTTACAACTATGCTATTATTTAAATAAATAGATAAAAAATGAAGTGTAAGAAGACAATTAAGACTTGTAGTTTCCTACTCTTCAAATTCAATGTAAAGATGTGCTTTTCCTTACTACTCCCTTACTCCAAAACTTTCACTGGGGCCTATGCACTGCCTAGGAAGTCTGTTTTCCCTGAGCCAACTCATCCATCCCTCAGGTCCCATTTTAATTGCTATTTCCTTAAAAGACTTATTTTGAGCTTCTCATATAAATTAGGCCATCTGTTATTATTCCTTCAAAGTATCCTTCTTATTCTTTCAGGCTGTTTTCATATTCTGTGTGTTGATTTGTTCCACTGGGCCAGGGACCATGTGTGATATGTTCACCCCACTCCTAGACCTGCACATCCAGAGACTAGAATTGTATCTGTCAAATACACATGCTCTTTTGTTAAACACATACATGGAATGAAAGAAATTAAGCCACACAGTCAAGGACTTCCATAATTTGATTCTACTATATCTTTTCAATCACATTTTGCCACTTTGGGTTAATTTACAGTTTCATGTGGAGGTCTTTGGCTCTCTCTCTGAGACTATAAATCCCACCCAGCCTTCAATGTTCAGCTCAAACCCACCTCCCTTAAAGGCCCTGGCCTAGACATACAAAGCCTTCCTCCTACGCCTAACACGCTCACATAGCATTTGCTCACCATGCTGCCAGTCCAGCCTTTATCACAACCTGCTTTGCACGGTTAATTTACTGTTCATGCAGGTGGGTCTTACGTCTGCATCTAGAGCTACACTGTGCAATACAGTGGTCACTGGGCATATATGGCCACTATGTATAAATAAATTAACATTAAATAAAATTTAAAATTCAGTTCCCCATTCACATTAGCCCCATTTCAAGTATTTAATAGCTACATATGGCTAGTGACTACCATACTAGACAGCACAGACAGGACAATTCCACCATCACAGATATTTCTGTGCCTTGAGTATAAGAACTATATTTTATACTCCCCATTCCATACTGTGAGGATAGTACCTATAACAACATCTCATAAACAGTGAGAGTTCAATAAATATTTTAAGCAGTAATAAAAAAATAACTTGGTGAGCAAGAGACCTTTGACATGACCCTAATTACACCGTAAGCAGCTGTCTTCCACATTAGCACAGGTCTATTTATTAAGCTATTGCTAGTCCCTGAGTCAAGCCTTCAGCTGTTTTTCCAATGGTATTCTCCAAGAGTCAACCATACAAAAATTTGTATGGTATTTTTCAATTTATAAAGTACTTCACATTCATCATGCAGTTGGCCAAAATGGTTTTCTGAGGAATACAGAAATTCAGGTTAAATCTAATATTTAGCTAGTGGCAGCTAAGGGCCAGACACTGGGCGAGCTGATTTCCCTGTGTCTCGTCAACCTCACTAGATCAAAAGGAAAATGAGTTGACAGAGGGTAACCTATCCACATCTACCAGTAACAAAATCCACATCTTAACCAATATATGTTCAACTCCTCCTGGCTAGGCATTTTTACAGAAACAAGGTCAATATGTTTAATGGAGTAGATATTGTCTAATAAAATTACAATCTGTCTTGTATTTGAAGAAAAAAGGAGAACTAAAAGTAAAGAATGAAAAACTTTTTCCTATAATACGGGAAAGTGTAATTAGGTAACTAACTTTTGAGATAAACAATGGCTTTTTTTTTCTTTTAGCCAGAAATAGAGCCAATTTATTTCGGAAGTAAGAGGGCTAGATTAGGGGAAGAAGTACAGGCAATTTTAAAAAATCCAAACTGTAAGACATTTTTAAAGATGCTGTGTAGTAATATTATCGAAGATATCGTTATTGTAGGAAACATATACTAAAATATGGCTGAAAATTAATATTAAACAACGAGTTAAGCTATTTAAATTCTTCGGACCTTTATTATGTATCATCATTTCAAATTATTTCAAACGCTCAACTTATTTCAAACTTTTAAATCTTGAATGACCCAAATGTTTATTAATAATTTTAAATTATGCACTGACAGCATATTAGTGAGCTTTCACCATTAAAAATATGATTGGGGGCATTAAAGTCCTTTATGAGTTTCAATAAATATGATCCAGAAAAGCTGAGATGTGTTCCAAACTGCGCTCTCAACCCACCAAACCAGTGAACACTCAATGTGTTTCTTCAAATATAAAACACTGATTTTTTTAAAGAATTATTTATTTGAGAGAGAGAGAGAAAATGGGGGGAGGGGCAGAATAGAGAGAGCGAGGGGAAGTAGACTGCCTGCTGAGCAGGGAGCCTGATGCAGGAGCAGGGCTGGATCTCAGGACCCCGAGATCATAACCTGAGCTGAAACCTAAGAGTCAGACACTTAATGGGCTGAGCCACCCAGGTGCCCCTGATGTGTTTTTTCAATCTACCTCAAAGAGAAACTACGATTACTGTACTTATTAGGCTTCTTTCTAATCTCTGCTATAATTTCTTCACGAAAACAACATCAGTGATGAGAAAATAGGCTGTTCACTTATACAACTTTTTTTTTGAGGTTGTCTCTTACACTAAAGCTCTCATTCTCAAAAAGGGACTGAAACACTGATATACAAGGCATCAAAGCATTCTTTAAAAGACCCAGTATCCACTATGGTTACTGCCAGGAAATCATTCCAAACACTCATTTAAAAAAAAGGCAGCAGTCACAAGGGGAAAGGAAGTGGACACTGTCAGAGGTGGCAGGTGTGTTTTGAGGCCAGCCACGCTTTGCTTTTAATGAGGCACTATTACAGGTCTCCAATTGTGTGCCACCAGGGAGCAAGACATCTGAGGGCTTCTTAATTTTTATAAGCATCGCTTTGAAGGAAAAGAACACTTCATTTAGATGTAGGTTTGGTGCCTACGGTTTAAAATGCGTAAAGGGCATAATTCATGTGTTCCAGTTTAAAAAATAAAATATTAAAAGAAACCTTCACGAACAATTAGAAAAAGTTGAAAATAATGTAAAACTGGATTCCAGGTATCTTTCTTTTTGGGGGGCGGAGAAGAGAGGAAGGGTAACTAAACACTCTTGCTTCTCCCTCCTCTTTTGTACACTGTAGACAGATATTCTAGTAGCTTCCTTTTTCACTCGTTAAAGCAGAAGTGTCAGGAAGACTACAGTCTCTTCTGGCATCTTCCCGGAGTACTCCAAGTACCATGAAAACGAAGGAGGGAGCGAGACGCGTGTCAGTCCTGTGGTCCCCTACTTAGAGAGAGCAGCAGTGTCTGGATAGGAAAAGAGTTAAAATGTTTCCTGTAACTATGAATCAGCTAATGGCTAAAAAGTGTCAAGGTTTCATGGGCTTCACACCAGACCCCATCCTATGCCTACAGAAACTACACTCTCGAGAATGCTCTGTTCACCTTCAAAACAGCGTTTCATCGAAGTCCCTCCACAATCTTGGGACAAGTGAGGAGAGAGTCAAAAGCAGCCTCAAACTACCTCTGGCTAGTAAACTGGCCCACGGAAGATCTGATCATCGGTGATCTACCCCCCCACACCACTTACCACCGGTCCGGGATGAACCTCAAGAGTTGTGTTTACAAAGCATCTACAGACCCACACCGTGCGTGCCCGTGTGCCTTACACGGATGTAGGATGGGGACACACGCGTGAAGTCCTTCGAGTTGCGTGAAGTCCCAGGGAAGGGGTGGGAGGGAGAGCGAAAAAAGTCGCTCCGTTGTGATTTTCCGAGGTCACTTCTAGGGACTCACCCGCGGGCGCGTTCCGGTAGCGGAAAGCGGGCCCTGAGGCGATCGACGACAGTCGGGCCCCGGACCTCCATCGGTCCCCTCCGGCGAGGGGCGCGCGGGCCGGGACGTGCCCCCAGAGGTCGGCTCGAGGCTCGACCCCGCCCCTGCCCACCCCCGACGACCCCACAGGCGGTGGAGGCGGCCACGCCGCCGGTGCGCGACTCACATGTGCGGATTCCTCCTGAAGGCGTTGGTGATGTCCTTCACCACCCGCTGCACCAGGACGGCCACCTCCTCGCTCGTCTCGGCCATGTTGGCGGCGGCCGCGGCGGCTCGGGCGCGCCTCCGGGAGAGCGCCGGGCGGCCGGCGGGAGTTCCGCGGGGGTGCGCGCGCGTGTGCGCCGGTTTGGCCGCGCCCCCGCCCCCGCGCCCGCCCCCGCCGCAGTCGCCGCCGCCGCCACCGAGCACTTCCGGGTCATGCCACCGGCAGCTGGGGCGTGGCGCCCGCCGCCCACAGGGCCTGAGGCAACCTGGTTGGTCCCCGACTTTTCGCTAGCAGCCGAGCTTCTAAGCGTCCGGGAAGGTGCTGCAGATTCCTTTGCAAAGTTACTTGAGGTCGTTGTTTTACACAATTTCTTTTAATTTCTAGTTCACTCGGGGCCGAAGAGGGAGGGGTTCTAAAGTCACTCCTCCGGAGCCAGAGTCGGCGTGAAGCCCACCCCCACCCCCTTCCCGGTCACCCACTCTCAAGTGTTGTGGGAAACAGCTTTCCTGAGCTTCTGCAGGAAAGTTTAACTGAGGGTGCAGGTCCTCCTGAGCTGTTCGTCCCTTGGCGTGTGGGGAGCCTCTTCGCCCTCTTTTCCCAAATGGAGGGATGGCGCGGTCCACAGACGCTGGTAGCTGAGTGAGCCCAGTTGGACCGTGTTGGTGACCTCCTTTTGTACCTGCGTGCTAAAAAAAAAAAAATAGTTTAATAAATGTATTAAAGGAGGAAAAAGGAAAATGAAAGTTATTTGCCACCAGGATGTAGGGAGTAGACCACAGAAATATTTTTTAGATTTTCTATGAGTGTATTTCACTTCGTCCATCATTTGGTGTGCTTTGGACTTTGCGTGTCAATTTTGGCGATTTTTTAGAAAACCGAGACCCTGACGAAGTTTGCTCTTAATAGCCATTAACCTTGCTACAAATATTTTTTGTAAGAAAAGCTAGCTTTCTAGTTCCTTTGGATTTTGAAATGCCATATATCAGATTTCCCTTCACGCCTCTGTGATAGAGAAATCTGGGTGCCTTAGGTTCAGTTATTTTTACTTAATCCTTGAGATCTATATCTTTTAAAAACTTCTTTAAGTTCATAGTCTGTATAATATGAAATAATGTGGAGCGTTTGAAGTAGGGTTGATGGTTGTGAAAGTAAAAACCATACATTGGTTGCAAAATTCATAAAGCATTGAATGAGAAATATAAATGAACTATATCCAGTGGATAATACTCCCTGTGGGTATTGACGTAGGAAAGAACGTCAGGGTTTGAAGCCAATGGCCAATATAGAATTCTTGAGAGGTGTTTGGTGCAAAAAGGTGATTTTATTAAAGCACAGAGACAGGACTCATGTGCAGAAAGAGCTGCAATGGGGTCAGGAGAAGTGGCCTGTTACATGCTTTCAAGTTGGGAGGGGGTTAGGATAGGGTAAGTCTCTAAGGAATTTTGGAAGCAAGGTTTCCAGGATGTTGAGGGAGCTAACTATTGTTGGGAAAAGGTCATTTATTACGTGTAATAAAACTTTAGTCATGAGACCCTTCAGATGTATATCGGTAGGCCATATGCTTGGGGGTTGATTGCCAGCACATATCTTGGGGGTTCAGAGATAAAGGAAATTTCTTTTTTTTTAAATTTTATTTTTAGAAGATTTTATTTATTTATTTGACAGAGACACAGCAAGAGAGGGAACACAAGCAGGGAAGTGGGAGAGGGAGAAGCACGCTTCCTGCTGAGCAGGGAGCCCGATGCCAGGTTCCATCCCAGGATCCTGGGATCATGACCTGAGCCAAAGGCATACACTTAACGATTGAACCACCCAGATGCCCCAGATAAAGGAAATTTCTAGAGAAATTTTTATGTGTTAAAGTAGACTTACAGTATCGGGGGGGGGGTTGTCAATCAGTCTAGGATTACCTTTTGCCCTTAGCAAAATATTAATATCGAGGCAGTTGAGTCCCTAGAGGAATGTCACTCTGCCTGTTTTAAGGACTTGTCAATGGGCTGTAGATAGTAAGGAAATTTAATAATTTTTCTTCTGCCTTTGTTTCCAACGTCAGGTATGTTGATAAAAGTTAGACCTGCTGTCTGGACCCTGGCCTTCTGGTTTTAAAAGAAATGAGCTAGAAGTTTCATGAAATTGTATAAAAGCAAGATGGGACAGGTTTGAATTAGTAAAATCAAACAAACTTCCACCTTTTGACAAGTTTTCAAATGAGGCAGTGAAGTGAGTGAATGTGTGTTTAGATTCCAAGGCCAAGAATTACTTCAAATATCCTAGTTACTCTTAAGAATGTGATACCAATTCTCAAATGGTCTGTGTTACATCTGATAAGTCTTCCTCTTTACTTAAAGTGTTGCATCCTTTCCTAATACAAGTGGCAAATAAATCCTGACTTTGGGGGCACCATACTCAAAAATACAATTTTTTTTTCAAAGACTAATTTTATGTTAAAAATTAGTGAGATTTTAAAACCTTAAAATATATTTAACAGGGAAAAAACCCAAACTTTATCCTTAAATCCTGAAGTAAAACTGATGATCCAGAAAGATAATTCCTCTGTATGGTTCTGTTTATGCCCTCCCCACATACATACACCCAGATGTACATACACCTTCTTTGTACTCATTTGAAAGGCATGAGTTATATGTCTCATATTTGTTTTAAGAGTTCACAACTGGTTTCACCCAATTATTAAGGAGCTACTATGTTTACAACTCAAATTTTTTAGAATTGGAGCATATTAGAACTGTGATCTAACCCCCTGATTTTGCAGATAAGGAAGTAGGTTCAAAGAAGTTCAGTATTGAAATTCATGAGACTTAATTATGGTATGAATATAAGAATAGAATATGATAAATTTAGCATGATTTGTTGAAGGACTCAAAGATTTACATTCATGGATCTGCAAAATATATTTACATTCAGGGATCTGCAAAGTAATGAAATATTGTAAATAGCTTTAGTGCCCAACGTTGGGAATTAAGTAAATTACAGTAAATCTGTAAGATGAAATACTATTTAGTCATTTAAAAGCACATTAAAACTAGAATATATACCAAATTCCTAGTGGGAGATGTATTTATAGGAGAATTTTATTTTCTAACACAAAGAACAAAGTACAATTTTTGTAATTTAAGAATTTGTAAAAGTATATGTTGGGCGCCTGGGTGGCTCAGTCGTTAAGCGTCTGCCTTCGGCTCAGGTCATGATCCCAGGGTCCTGGGATCGAGTCCCACATCGGGCTCCCTGCTCGGCAGGAAGCCTGCTTCTCGCTCTCCCACTCCCCCTGCTTGTGTTCCTGCTCTCGCTATCTCTCTCTCTGTCAAATAAATAAATAAAATCTTTAAAAAAAAAA
>NW_028048745.1:0-416 GCF_054177405.1 Leptonychotes weddellii
AACCCCCTTCTTCTCTGCCCTCCGGGGAACCTGTGCCTCATCCCAGCCCCACCTGTGTGCATCAAGTATGCCAGATCCTTTCGGCCACCAGGGGTGACCCTGGTGAAAGTACTGTGTTTAGTGATTTGACTCTTCTACTCAAGCAGAAAATGCTTCTCCAGCACTTCCACAGAGAAAAATTTCCCTAAAGAAATCATTCCGTCCTTGTTAAGAAAAGCTCACAGTTTTCATGACAATATATCCTCTGATGAGAACAACCTTCAGCACAACCAAGAATATCAATGCTCCTCAATAAATGTTTCTTCTAATAGAGAGTGCTGTTCTCTGTGTGCTGCACTGGGCCTGGGGCTGGGGCTTGTGCTTAGGGAAAGGAAGAACTGTGTTCAGCTCTTACTGGTTTCCTCTTTGGCTTCTGT
>NW_028048746.1:0-416 GCF_054177405.1 Leptonychotes weddellii
CCCTCTTGCTTCTCCACCCTTAGTCCAGCCTCATGATGTGAAGACGCTGTAGCCATTACCATTGGTGTATTTCAGGCAGAAAGAAGACAGAAAAGCAGCCTCTCCGTACACAGAATGTTGCTGATTTTGTTTTACTGCATTAGGAAGTCCCTCCCTGGGACTTCTGCATACCTCTCTTTGGCCAGAACTATTGTCATATGGCCATTCCAGGCCACAGGGGGCTTTGGAAAAGCGACATTACCAACCTCATCAGAATTGGGGTTCCATTAATAATAAAGAAAGAGAGACTGGATATTGGGCCAACAACCCACCAATGTCTGCCACCACCTACTGCCAGGACCTAAGAGATGTCAATATTTTGCAAATTTGCTTCAGATCTTTTACTTTTAAAGATATAGAACGTCACGAATAGAGCT
>NW_028048747.1:0-416 GCF_054177405.1 Leptonychotes weddellii
TGAAGTTGAGGAGAACAGGGTTAGAACTGAACTTCTGTCTTAAACTCAAGAACTGTATGATCCCAGGCCATCACTCCTACTATGACTGCCCAAGCCCACCCAGTGCCTCTGGCCTGCCTCTTGAAAGTGACCGGATTCAGGGGCCAGAGTCGAAGTCTCCAAGACAGGTGTTAAGGTGGCATAACTCCCACCCACATCCCTTCTCTTTCAGATCTCGTGCCACCTGGGCAAGATGTACAGCGAGATGATCTTTGTCAATGGCTTCGTGCACTGTGACCCGCACCCCGGCAACGTGCTGGTGCGGAAGCGCCCAGACACAGGGAAGGCGGAGATCGTCCTGCTGGACCACGGGCTCTACCAGGTAGGAGAGGCTGTTCCCACCCAGCCAGCCCAGGGGCTCTGGGCCTGCCTGGGAT
>NW_028048748.1:0-416 GCF_054177405.1 Leptonychotes weddellii
TTTCTTAATATTAAAGACAAAACAAATACTGTCATAATAAATTGACTTCTACCATAGAGAACTCCCAATAACAGTTTGAATCTATAAGTTCTCAACTAATACATCCAGTGGGGCTAAGATGGGTGTGTGGGAGGGGGGAACTCTCATACACTGAGTGGGTATAAATTGACTTAGCTTTTTTGTAGGGTATTTGAAAATATCTACAGGGGTACCTGGCTGGCTCAGTCCAGTTAAACTTTCGACTCTTGATTTTGGTTCTGGTCGTGATATCATGGGTTGTGGGATCGAGCCCTGTGTAGGGCTCTGTGCTCGGTGGGGAGTCTCTTTGAGGTTCTCTCTCTCCCACCTCTCTTCCCTGCTCCCCCCCACTCACGCTAACTCTCTCTCTCTCTTGCTCTCTCTCAACACAAGTAATT
>NW_028048749.1:0-416 GCF_054177405.1 Leptonychotes weddellii
CCCAACCCATCAATTTGTACACACCATGTAGAGCTTTTTGTCTGTTACTCACAGCCCAATAAAGTGGTTTCAAAAATACTAAAAAAAATTAGATGCCTGGGTGGCTCAGTCAGTTAAGCGTCTGCCCTCGGCCCAAGTCATGGTTCCAGGGTCCTGGGTTCGAGCCCCCCATCGGGCTCTCTGCTCAGCGAGGAGTCTGCTTCTCCCTCTCCCTCTGCTGCTCTCTGTCAAATAAATAAATAAAATCTTAAAAAGAAACTAAAATGTAAAACAGATGTGTTTTAAACAAAGGAAAACCTCTCAATAATTTCTAATATTTTTTCCTTAATTCCTTAATTCTCCAAGCTTTCTTGTATGTACCTAAAAAAGGATATTGGTAAAAATATATGGTATACATAAAGAAAAAAATCTCCAGT
>NW_028048750.1:0-416 GCF_054177405.1 Leptonychotes weddellii
TGGTATTGGGGCACCTGGGTGTTTCAGTCGATTAAGTGTCTGACTTTGGCTCAGGTAATGATCTCAGGGTCCTGGGATCGCCCCCTCTCCCCCGCAGTGTGGCTCCTCACTCAGTGGAGAGTCTGCTTCTCCCTCTCCCTCTGCCCCTCTCCCCACTTGTGCTCTTTCCCTCTCTCTCAAATAAATAAATAAAATCTTTTTTTTTTTTTTTTTTTTTTTTCGATTAATAACTTCTTTATTCTGGAAAAGCAAATGAAAGTCATATTCATATAAACACTGACATTACAAAGTACAGGGAAAAGGGGAAGGGAGAAGAAACACAAACCTCTACAAATCCTGCTAATACTGTCTCACCAAACAAGACCATAATGCTTTGTCCCATATTCAATCACTTATATAATAAACCACAAATAAAA
>NW_028048751.1:0-416 GCF_054177405.1 Leptonychotes weddellii
ACCCTGGGATCATGACCTGAGCCGAAGGCAGACGCTTAATCAACTGAGCCACCCAGGCATCCCTATTTGTTTTTCTATTCATTTGTCTTACAGAGGGGAGATACTATAATATACTCCATTTTATATTCTAATTGTTTCACTTAATATGAAAGCCAAATCATCTTTACACATGATTTTGAACTTTGTGTAAATGAGTCAGATTTTACTTATCTATCTGCCCATTACTGGACATTCAGGTTCTTTTCACATTTTCTTCACGCTTCTTTTTAATAAGATGAAAAGCATCCATACCATGTAATTTTTTTACTATTTCAAATAACGTCCTTGGGATCGGATGAAAACAGAATGGGGGTGGGGTTGAGTTCTCTGAGTGAGATATCCAAGACTGGTTGTACAGCCTCCCAAAAGGGTTAAAC
>NW_028048752.1:0-416 GCF_054177405.1 Leptonychotes weddellii
AAAAAAAAGAACAAATGGGGCGACTGGGTGGCTCAGTCATTAAGCGTCTGCCTTCGGCTCAGGTCATGATCCCAGGGTCCTGGGATCAAGCCCCACATCAGGCTCCCTGCTCCGCGAGAAGCCTGCTTCTCCCTCTCCCACTCCCACTACTTGTGTTCCCTCTCTTGCTCTGTCAAATAAACAAATAAAATCTTTAAAAAAAAAAAAAAAGAGGGCACCTGGGTGGCTCAGTTGGTTAAGCGACTGCCTTCGGCTCAGGTCATGATCCTGGAGTCCCAGGATCGAGTCCCGCATCGGGCTCCCTGCTCGGCAGGGAGTCTGCTTCTCCCTCTGACCCTCCCCCCTCTCATGTGCTCTCTGTCTCTCTCATTCTCTCTGTCTCAAATAAATAAATAAAATCTTTAAAAAAAAAAAAA
>NW_028048753.1:0-416 GCF_054177405.1 Leptonychotes weddellii
AAAAAAAAAAAGGAACTATTGCTTATTTAAGGACTAAATATCTGGTGGTCAAATCATCTAGGCATCTTTCCATGCAGAAGAAATGAAGACAAATAAAACCAAATTTGGGGCAGCTCCTCTACTAGACTAGAAAAACTGTCCTTGGGAAGACAAAGGAAAAAAAAAATTGCTTGGATTTGGATTAGTCTGTGGATGCATTGAACATGCTGTGTTTAGAGTTCCTGATATTTTAAATATCACTGCACTCACGCTATTGTACACCCAGCAGGGGCCCGCCCAGCATCATTTCTGCTGTGATTCAAACAATTTAGGCTGCCCCCAAGTACTGGGACAGATAGATCTTTTGAAATGATTTGTGGCTTAAGGAAATGATGATTCTTAATCAGGAAACCTCAAAAATTTCAAAAGGGAGAAAA
>NW_028048754.1:0-416 GCF_054177405.1 Leptonychotes weddellii
AAGGAATCATCTAAAATTCATTTCAGTTGATCTCATAAATCCTCATGTGGTCTTGACTGAGACAATGGAACATTATCTCATTAAAAGACCAAGAGCACTGGGTTTTCATATTGAGCATGAAATGAAAAAACCGAGAGATGCGGAACTTGTTAGTGGTGTTTTCGTAATAATAACAGTTAGTGTTGTGATTTAATTACCAATAGTGTTGTGGTTTTAGTTCTATCATTATTATTTTCTAGAACTTTCTGTTTCAGGTTACCCTGAGAATCTCCAAGTTCTCACTCAGCTTGATGATTGTTTTGTGATTGATGAGGCTTGATCATGGCTGCATAATGGTTTTATACAGTCCTCAAATTCACCTAAGGATGAGTCAGCCCCGTGCCAGACACAACACTATAAAAAGATTTATGTTTTGC
>NW_028048755.1:0-9162 GCF_054177405.1 Leptonychotes weddellii
CACTTTTAATTTTAATGAAAATGATTTCTTTTTCTAAATGAGAAATGACTGGGGAGCTGGCATAAACTAAGAGCTGTATTTAAATACAAAGTATATCATTCGCTATATGTGCACTCTTGACAAATTATCTGGCACTCCTTTCTCACCTATAAAATAGTGAATAATTATACCTGTAAGTGTAAATTTTAAGTAGAAACCCCCAGTGCTTTAAAATGAATAAAAGTGACTATATCATTATATGGTTCTCAGTAAAGTTCAGCAGGTTGCCTGACTGAAGAAATGAGAAAGCAGAAAAACCAAACCAAACCAAAGTTCAAAAAGCAAACATTTGAATATATATACAATCCTTGGAATAAAGAAACCATGATATCATCATGCCAATGTTAATTTGGGTTGTATGGTATAATTAAACATTTCCTTACTGGTGTTTTATTTTTTATTTTTATTTTTAGAAAAGAATGAAATTTCATACAAAGTTATCAGTTGGCTTCCACCTGAAGATCATAGAAAAGATTTTAATAACACTTTTGATTTCTTTGTGACAGAAGCTTTGCATGGCAGGTAATTTCTTTTATTCTCTGAATGAAAGACTTACCACTTTAGTGATAGGGATGAATAGTTGCATGCTTGGTGTGAGTTTAAGACAAATGGATGGATGGATGGATGAGTGGATGGATGGGGAGATCAATGATATTGGCAGTGGATGGATGGAGTAGAGTTTTGCACTACCAATCATTTAGTCTGTGTATCCTGTGGCTCTTCCACTGAAAGCATGAATGTATTTCTGTATAGTGAGAGGGACTGTTCCTCTGGATCTTCCTTGCAACATTCCATCTACAGTGTTTGCCTATATATTCTCCATAACACAGAAATTGGGATAGACAACTTAATTTCTCATTGTTGGTACGCAATGAACCACCAGGTTATACTTCTTTTTCCTACCTTTTCCTCACATAAATTCAAGAATAGAAAGATGCTTATGAATATTGTTATTTAATGCCTTGAACCACTGTCTTTTAAACTCATTTAAAAAAACCAAATATCTTGGTGATATACAATCAGTGAGTAACCTGAGGGATTTTGTCATTATCTGAGATGTATAGAAAGTTCTTCATCTTTGACATTAGAAGGTAAAGACCCAAATTTATCCCTTGTTTGGTTAATACACAGGCCTAATGTCCATCCCCCTTCTTTCCCTAGAAATTCTATTAGCAGGGTGCCTGGTTGGCTCAGTTGGGTAAGCATCTGACTTTGGCTCAGGTAATGATCTCAGGGTCCTGGGATTGAGCCTACCACCAAGCCCCTGTTGAGCTCCATGCTCAGCGGGCAGTCTGCTGTGTCTCTGCCTCTTCCCCCACTTGTGCGCGCGCTCTCTCTCTCAAATAAATAAATAAAATCTTAAAAAAATAAAGAAATTCTATTTGCTACTAGGTGGTCCTAAAATCTGGCTTTTTTCCTAAAGCCCAATTCCTTAGTCAAACTAGAAGACCAAATTCTCCCCTCTATAAGAGATCTGATCTAAAAGTACTCACTTGAAACGTCTATTTTATCTTGTATTGTTACTCATATATGTTTGAATTATATGTCTCATCTCTTCTCCCTCAGATTTATTGTGTCAAAGACTGTTTTTTTGTTTGTTTGTTTGTTCAGTTTTTGTTTTTAAGTAGGCTGCATGCCCAGCATGGACCCCAACAAGGGTCTTGAACTCCCAACCCTGAGATCAAGATTTGAGCTGAGATCAGGAGTCAGTTGCTTAACCAACTGAGTCCCCAAGGTGCCCCTTGAAGACTGGTTTCACACACATGTTAAATATGGTGCAATATACTGAACAAAGTGCTTTCCTGTATTTTTTCAATTTATTATCTTAATTTCAATATGATTCATGCTCTACTTTAGAGGAATTTGTACTTCATATCCTGAATTTGTCAATAATATTTAGCAATCATTCTTTATGAAAATCTTTTAAAATATTATAGAGGATAATTTTAGTTAATTATCTGTTTTCACTTGTAGTTGATTCTGTAGCATGTGTAGGCATCTTCATATTGCTAATGAGCTCTCACCTGTGGTTCTTCTTTCAGTGGGCTGATAAGGTGGAATGTTGTACAGGTTATAGGTTTGCCAGGTCATTGATTCTCTCAGTCCTTCATTCAAGTAGGAGGCCCATGGGTCTCCAAAGCATCTGACCTGTAATCTCTGATTAGGAATATTCTCATCTGTTGCCCATGTGCTGTATGAAAAAGATCATTTTTCTTGCAGGCATTGATGGGAAATCATTGAGAGAATAGTTCCTGGAATAGTGCCATAGGCAAGAGTCTTAATAGATATTGGTAAAATTTTAGCATGAACTTTTGGAATAAGCATGAATACTCCATCTGGAATGATGTGGAAAGGTAGTAGTTAGCTTCAAATAGGCTTTTATTTTTGTTTGTTTTAAATGTTAATCTTTTCAGGTAGGAAGATGTAAATCTCCTGTTCAGCTTAGAAGTTGGATTCTAATATTACCATCAGAAAGTTCGTTGTGTGAGGCAATCTGTCAAATTTAGGATATACCCAGTTTCAAATAAAAGGGCTGCATCATGAATATTGATGCTTTGAAGTTACTTTCACAGTTTGGTTAGGAAACAGGACAGTCACTCAGAAAAGGTCAGTATACAAATGAAAGTTAAACAGAACATCACAGAATGTATCAACTAGACATGGGACTTTGAGATCTACTAGTGACAGAGAATGTTTTCAATGCAGAAGGACCTAAATTAGCTTTGCTAGTGCAGGCATATGGATTGGTCAGAGAAAGGGGAGGGGAGGAAGTGAGAACATTTTAAGAAGCAGGAACACCCAGAGCAGAGTATTCCTTGAACACTGGTAAAATAGGTGGGCTGCTGCCAGATATGGTCTTACTTACCTGGGCTATTTTCTTTGAGCCAAAGATTCTCCTAAGTATTGTGAAATTAACACCTTCAATGAATATTTGTCATTACTTTTGTTTTAAACAGAGGAGCATTTGACAACTTTGTAAAGTTAATGAGACAACTGGGGATTCGATGCAGTGATTTGCTAAGGAGAAGTGATATCATGGATTTCTTAAAAAATGAGAACTTTGACCTGGTATTTGTTGAAGCATTTGACTTCTGTTCTTTCCTGGTTGCTGAGAAGCTTGGGAAGCCATTTGTGTCGATTCTGCCCACCCAGTTTGGCAGTGTGGACCATGGGCTACCAATTCCCGTGTCTTATATTCCAGTATACCGTTCCTGGCTAACCGACCACATGGACTTCTGGGGCAGAGTGAAGAATTTTCTGATGCTCTTTGATTTCTCCATAAAGCAATGGCAAATCCAGTCTACGTTTGACAACACCATCAAGGAACATTTCCCAGAAGGCTCTAGGCCAGTTTTGTCTCATCTCCTAAAGAAAGCAGAGCTGTGGTTTGTTAACTCTGACTTTGCCCTTGAATTTGCTCGGCCCCTGCTTCCCAACACTGTGTATGTTGGAGGCTTAATGGCCAGAGCTGTTAAACAAGTGCCACAAGTAAGTAAAACCTTAGGTCTCAATATGGACTTCATGCAGAGCTCTTCAGTGCAGAATTGGTGGTTCCCTTGCCTAAGGGAACAGGGAGTGAAATATGGTGAGACAGGCAAAAAAATGAGAATATACATTTTTATTATTTATTTTTAATTTTCTAATCGACTTTACTGTATTATATTTTAACTTATTTTATGTGGTAAAAAACACTTAATATTAGACTTAGCTCCTTATCAAATTTTTAATAGTACAATATATAATTACTGACTTAGGTACCATGTTGTGCCTCAGATCTCGAGATCTTATTTATCTCATTTACCTGTAACTCTTCCTCCATGGAATAATAGCTACCTTTTCCCCTCATTGCTTCCCCTCTCCCAACCTTGGAAACCAACTTCCACTTTTGATGCTAAGAATTTGACTATTTTAGATGTTTCAGATAAATTAATTCATGCAGTATTTGCCTTTCTGGTTTATGTCACTTAGCATAATGTCTTCAAGTTTCATCCATGTTTTCCCATATTGCAAAATTTCCTTCTTTTTAAAGTATTCCATTATACATATATATTTTATATACAATTTAACCATTCATCTTTTGGATGGATATTTTGGTTATTACCACATCTTGGGTATTGTGAATAGTGTGTCAATAAATATGGGAATTCAGATATCTCTTTGAGATCCTGATTTCCATTCACCTGGGTACAGAAAGAGAAATCAGATTGCTCCATCATATGGTGGTTCTATTTTTAATTTTGGGGGGGGAATTTCCATACTGTTTTCCATAATGCCTTCACCATTTTTTATTCCCAATGATAGTAGTTAAGAGTTGCTCTTTCTACATATCCTCAACAGTTGTCTTTTGTTTTTTAGTAATAACCATACTAATAGATATGAATTGACATCTCATTGTGGAATTGATTTGCATTTCCCTGATGACTAGTGTTGCTGAGCATTTTTTCATATATTTGTTTGCCATTTGCATGTTGTCTTTGGATGACTGTCTATTCCAGTCCTTAGCCTATTTTTAATGGGGTTATAAGATCTTTCTTTCTTCTCTTTCTTCTTTCTTTCTTTCTTTCTTTCTTTTCTTTCTTTCTTTCTTTCTTTCTTTCTTTCTTTCTTTCTTTCTTTCTTTCTTTCTTTCTTTCTTTCTTTCTTCTTTCTGCTATTGAGTTGTAGGTCTTTCCTACAGCTCAATAGCAGAGATTTTGGAGATTAATCTCTTATCAGGAATATAGTTTGCAGATATTTTCCATTCTGTAGGTTGTCTGTTACTCTGTTGATTGTTTCTTTTGCTGTGCAGAAGCTTTTCAGAAGCTTTTTAGTTTAATGTAGTCTCAATTGGTTTCTTTGTTATTATTGTTTGTTTCAATGTTTGTTAGTTTTGAGTTAGATATTTCATTTTCTTGTGCATTGTGCAATATCATTGAAATCATTGCCAAGGCCAATATCATGAAATTTTCTCCCCCTATTTTCTTCGAAGAGTTTTGTAGTTTTAGGTCTTATGCTTAAATCTTTAATCGATTTTGAGTTGAGTTTTTGCATGGTATAAGTTGAGGATCGAACTTTATATTTGTTCATGTGGATATCCACATGCTGGGGGTAGGGATTCTGGTGAGAAGGTGTTTTCATAATTATTTGCTTGCCTTGGTGAGACTGGTTACACATTTGCCTGGGGTGCAGTCCGTCTTTAGTTCTTTTCTCTTTCTTTCTTTTTTAATGTTTCTTTTAGGGAATGAGAGCATGGAGCCTCTTATTTTGATGTCACACTCTACTATTTTAAATTTTAAAAAATAGATTTACATTGATCTTATAATTATCAAAAGACAGCAAAGCTGATATTAAGTGGTCTCCTGGGATGGTAGGTCTTATGGTGTGGTGTTGGATGGAGTCAAATAGAGCCAGATTGAATAATAGAATAAAGGCTTTGAGCTAGGGACAACCAAACAATGCAGAAGAAGAAGAAGAAATTAATGTTTTTGAAGAATTGACAAAAATATATTAATGCTCGCTTTTAGGGTATTAAATCAGAGAGTTCTTAAGAATCATCTATGGGTGGCTATATACTAATTAATACCACACAAAATAGCCTTATGTCATAACTTCTGCAGGAGAGAAAAGATATTTTATAAATGGTTTAACATAAAATCAATGTAATACATTATTAGAATGAATGGGAGAAAAAAACGCATCTTGTCAAGAAATGCAGAAAAGTTATTTGACAAAACTAACACACATTCATGACAAAAATGCTCACAAAACTAGGAGTACAAAGGTGTTTCTTGAACATGATAAAGAGTATATGGAACACTCCCAGCTAAGATCATACTCATTATGATAGACTGCAATTGTGCTGCTTAAGATCAATAGTCTAAGATGCCCACTTATATCACTGCTATTCAAATATGCCCTTATTAGAGCAAGTAGGCAAGAAAAAGAAAGAAAAGACATTCAAATTGGAATGGACAATGTAGAAATAGTTTGATTTACATATGACATAAATCTCTATGTAGAAAATACCAAAAAATTCATACACCAAAAAGAAACTATTAGTTTTAATAAACAAACCCAGCAAAGTTGCAGGGGAAAATATCAATATGCAAATATGATTTGTGTTTCCATACAGCAACCATGAACAATTTGTAAATGAAATTAAGAAAACTATTTACAACAGGATCCAATTAAACTGAGGAGTTGAAAGACATGTACACTGGACACTACAAATTTGCTGAAAGAAATTCAGGAAGACCTAAATAAATAGAAAGATCTTGTTAAGAGAGCACTACTACTCAAAGTGATCTACAGAATTGATCTAATCCTTATCAACAGTTCAATGACCTCTTCCTTTTATAGAAACGAAAAATTCATATGGAAATGTAAGAGACCCTCAATAACCAAAACAATATGAAAAAGAACACAGTTGGATGACTCATACATCTGTGACCAATTCATTTTTGACAAGGGTGCCAAAACCATTCAATGAAGGAAAGAATAGTCTCTTCAGCAAATGGTGCTGATCCCACTGGATTTTCACATGAAAGAGAACGTATTTTGAGCCTTCCTCATACCAGGTACCAAAATTAACTCAAAATACATCAATGACATAATTAAAGAGTTAAAAGCCATA
Organism: Leptonychotes weddellii; assembly: GCF_054177405.1. Taxonomy (NCBI): domain Eukaryota; kingdom Metazoa; phylum Chordata; class Mammalia; order Carnivora; family Phocidae; genus Leptonychotes; species Leptonychotes weddellii. The sequence goes on from NW_028048755.1 coordinate 6,653, forward strand.
AAATATTTAGAAGAAAAGAAAGGGATAAATCTGCATGGACTTATTTGGCAATGAATTTGTAGATATGACATTGAGAAGATGAGTAACAAAGGAAAAAATAGACAAATTGGACTTCATTAGGATTAAAAACCTCTATATCAAAGGACATTATATAGAAAATGAGAGAACAACCTATCAGATGCAAGGCAAGTATGTCCCCTCACTGCCACCTTTTAGCCTCATACTGGATGTCCTAACAAAAGTAATGAGACAAAAAAAACCAGAATAAAAGGCATATAGATTAGGAAGAAAGCAATAAAACTATTTTGTTTGCAGATGACATGATGGTCCATTCTGAAAATCTGAAAGAGCCAAAAAATAAAAAATAAAAATTCCTGGAATAGAAAGCAATCATTGCACTGTCACAGGATACAAGTTTAATGTATAAAATCAATACTTTTCTTATATATTAGCAATGCATGGGGGAATGTGAAGTTAAAAGCACATGTAAAAACCATTTACATTAGCGCCACCAAAAATGTGATCTTGGGAATAAATCCACAAAATATGTAAAGATTTATATGAGGAAAACTACAAAACTTTAATGAAGGAAATCAAAGAACTAAATAAGTGGAGAGAAAGTCCATGTTCATGGATAGGAAGAGTCAATAGTGTCAAGAATTTGTTCTCTCCAAATTGATCTATACCTTCAATGCAAGCACAATCAAAATCTCAGCAAATTATTTTGCAGATATTAATGAACTGATCCTAAAATTTGCATGGAGAAGCAAAAATCCTGAAGAACAAACACAATATTGAAAATGAAGAACAAAGTTGGAGGACTGACATTTTCAACTTCATGACTTACTATAAAGCTACAGTAATCAAGACATTATGATATTGGCAAAAGATTAGGCAAATGGTAAATGTAACACAATAGAGAACCCCAAAAGAGATGCACACAGATTTCGTGAACTGCTGTTTCACATAGGAGTAAAGACAATAGTACAGAGAAAACATAGACTTTCAAAAAAGTGGTGCTGGAAAAATGGGTATGTGCACACACAGAGAATAAATTAGACTCATACCCTTCACCCTTCAAGAAAATTAGCTCAAAATGGACCACAAGCTTAAATATAAAATGCAAAAGTATAAAAATTTTCTCTGATATGATATCAGAGAAAATCTGGATGAACTATGGTTTGATGAAAACTTTTACTTATTTTTTTAGTTATTTTTTTACATTGGAGACGAATTCAGTTCTATTTATCTAAAAAAGCATTTATTTCACCTTCACTATTGGCAGAAGGAGGAGGTGTACTTAGGGAGTCCCTTTGATATTTTTTCTTTTTTTTTATTATGTTATGTTAGTCCCCATACAGTACCTCATTAGTTTTTGATGTAGTGTTTCATGATGACGAAAACTTTTTAAATGAAAAACCTAAGTCATGTTCTATGAAAGAAGGAGTTGATAAGTGTGCTAAATTGAAAATTTCTGTTGTGAAAATTTCTCTTCTGACTGGGTGGCTCAGTCAGTTAAACATCTTCCTTTGGCTCAGGTCATGATCTCAGGGTCGTGGGATGGAGCTCAGCATCGGGTTCCCTGCTAGCTGGAGCATGCTTCTCCCTCTGCACCTCCCCCCTGCTCGTGTTCTGTCTCTCTCAAATAAATAGATAAAAATCTTAAAAAAAAAATTCCGTTCTGGGCAGGCACTGTCAAGACAATAAAAATAGGAGCCACAGAACAAGAGCAAATATTTGGAACAATCCTATCTGTTCAAGACTGTTATTCAAAATAGGCAAACACTTTATACACACAAATATACATAGTATACAGAGAACTCTTAAAATTTAACAATAAGAAAACCAATAAATTAAATGGGGCAAAAACCTTCCCAGATCCCTCAACAAAGACCTACAGATGGCTAATAAGCATATGAAGAAGACACACCACCAGAGACATTTCCCCAGCATCTACCTCAGCCTCCAGAAGGCGTGCTGCCTCCTACTGGACCAGGACAGCAACTGGCACTCTCTCAGGCACTAGCACCTCTGGGTCTGGCATTGGAACCGTCCTAAATGACCATATCTCCCCACACTTAGAACGAGGGATGAGGATGACCTTGGTACTGAGACCCTGTTTTCAATGAAGAAAGAAATTCCCACCACCTCCGCTTTCCTCTTCTATAAAACATTGTTACACACACAAGTCCTGGATTTAGATGTTGGTGCTACAGTGTGCTTTGAGTGCCTCAAAGGCAATGTGGGTTATTGTGGTAGTGACTGGACACCTACAGCTGTCTTCACATTCATCTGTGATTATTGAAAGTGTTTATATGGTAGGATGTGTCCTGAGGTCTCAGAGAAATGACTTCAAGGCCACCAGACACAATGGATATGAGCACAGTGCAGAGGGCACTGAGCTGTCCCAGGGGCTATTGAGAACCTCTTCAAGACAGTGAGCTCTAGGCCACTGACAGGAGGGTGTATTCAGTAAATAGCTGACTTTCATTTCAAGGCTGTCTAGGCTT
>NW_028048756.1:0-416 GCF_054177405.1 Leptonychotes weddellii
AGGTAAGTGGAAGAACAGAGTCTAGAAATAGTTCCAGAATATACAAATTTTTGATATATGAAAAGGAAGATATTTAAATTCAACAGGAAAATACTGTCTAATTTAAAACCTATGACTGGCAAAAAGGATTGTTTAAAAAAATTTGTATAGAACTCCACCTCACATTATACACAAAACAGATTTCAAATTAATTAAAGATTACAGTGTAAAAATAAAATTTAAAAAGTTGCAAGATCTTAGAGGAGACCAAAGAAGTAACCTAGAAATCAGGGAATTCTTTAAAGCATGACAGGAAAAATACTGACTACAAAAAATATTTAGAAATATTTGTTATACAAAACATAAAATTATAGACAAGATACACTATAACCAAAAGACAACGTACAGATTGGGAAATGTATTTGAAATGCATGTAA
>NW_028048757.1:0-416 GCF_054177405.1 Leptonychotes weddellii
GAGCAGGAGGAGCAGAGCAGGACGAGCAGGAGGAGGAGGAGCAGGAAGAGCAGGATGAGGAGGAGAGGCAGGAGGGGCAGGAGGAGCAGGAGGAGCAGGAGCAGCAGGAGCAGCAGGAGGAGGAGGAGGAGCAGGAGGAGCAGGAGCAGGAGAGGCAGGAGGAGCAAAAGGGGAAGGAGGAGCAGGAGGGGCAGGAGGAGCAGGAGGGGCAGGAGGGGCAGGAGGAGCAGGAGGGCAGGAGGGACAGGAGGGACAGGAGGAGCAAGAGCAGCAGAAACAGGAGGAGGAGCAGGAGGAGCAGGAGCAGGAGGAGCAGGAGCAGAGCAGGAGGAGCAGGAGGAGCAGGAGGAGCACAGCAGGAGGAGCAGGAGGAGCAGGAGAGGCAGGAAGAGCAGGAGGAGCAGAGCAGGAGGAGC
>NW_028048758.1:0-416 GCF_054177405.1 Leptonychotes weddellii
CCCCCCCATTTCTAGAAATTCTATTTGTGATTTTTGTTAATCTTTCAAATTTATTTTGATAGTCTCTGTTCCGTCTTCCTTCTTTTTTCTATTTTTTTTTTAAAGATTTTATTTATTTATTTGAGAGAGAGAATGAGATAGAGAGAGCATGAGAGTGGGGAAGGTCAGGGGGAGAAGCAGACTCCCTGTTGAGCAGGGAGCCCGATGTGGGACTCAGTCCCAGGACTCCAGGATCATGACCTGAGCCGAAGGCAGTCGCTTAACCAACTGAGCCACCCAGGCGCCCTTTTATTTTATTTTTTTAAAAATTTTATTTATTTGAGAGAGAGAGAGCACATGAGAAGAGGGGAGGGTCAGAGGGAGAAGCAGACTCCCTACTGAGCAGGGAGCTCGATGCGGGACTCGATCCCGGGACT
>NW_028048759.1:0-416 GCF_054177405.1 Leptonychotes weddellii
CCCAGGCGCCCCAAACTGGAATTCTGAAGGGGCAGTGCAAGTGGAGGTGCATGCCTTGCAGGTGATAGAGTCAGAATTCCCAGTGTTCAAGCTGGGCTGCTCCTGTATCTCCCCTGTAAATAAGCATGATTGTTTTAATTACAGTTCTGTAGCTGCTATTTTTGTCTGTTCTGGAATATTGGGCTGCAAGGCCGGAAAGCATATTATTAAATTGCTGTTAATGCCTTGATACTTGGTTACATAACACTAGGCTTCCTGCCGCACAGAAGGGAATGTTTACTCAGTTCATCTTAGATGAGCCAACGGGGTTAGTTAGGGTTTCAGTTGGGCGCTTTGGGTTGCAGGAACTCAGGCCTCTAGTACCTGGTGCTTGTAGCCGGGATGCACAGGGACTGGAACCAGGCTTGGAAAGCTGA
>NW_028048760.1:0-416 GCF_054177405.1 Leptonychotes weddellii
CGTTCTGCTACCCTTCAGAGGGAACCCAACGAAAGCTTGTCTCCCATCTTAGATAATTTGCCAGAGTAGCATTATTCCCAGGAGACGGTATTCTGACCAGACTTTCTTGGGAGTTATTATAACAACACCATGCTTGTAGGGAGGTGTGGGCCATCTCACTAAATTAACCAGGGCCAGATTTCTTTATCCTGTGGAACGGGTGATAAAGTTATGGTAGTTTTTTTTTTTTTTCTAAACAGTATACATTTCCAGACAGGGCACTGCTAGACGCATTTATAAAATGTATAACAATCAGATAACTGTTACCAGTAATTGGCAGTCAAACAAATCCACCACAGCGACAACCACCCACCACAGGAGCAAAATAAATTCGTTATTTTTCCTTTTTTCCCAGATGAAGAGAAGCCTCAGATTCA
>NW_028048761.1:0-416 GCF_054177405.1 Leptonychotes weddellii
AGGCAGATGCTTAACGACTGAGCCACCAAGGCACCCCTACACAAGTCATTTCTTGATATCGATTCACATCACCAAGATCTTGGAGTGGACTGCTCCTTTGATTTATCTCTATGTTTTCCTGGCTCTAGTGACGTTTAGTAATCTCCCAGGAACACACACTCAATGTCAGTTTTTTATTTTTTTTTATTTTTATTTATTTATTTATTTTTATTTATTTTTTTTTTTTAAAGATTTTATTTATTTATTTGACAGAGAAAGACACAGCGAGAGAGGGAACACAAACGGGGAGTGGGAGAGGGAGAAGCAGACTCTCTGCCGAACAGGGAGCCCGATGCGGGACTCGATCCCAGGACTCCAGGATCATGACCTGAGCCGAAGGCAGTCGCTTAACCAACTGAGCCACCCAGGCGCCCCTT
>NW_028048762.1:0-416 GCF_054177405.1 Leptonychotes weddellii
GGTTCTGTTGGTCAATTCAATTTCCAAGATATATCTAAAAATCTGTCCATTTGTCTCCATTATCAGTACTGAGCAACAATCATCTTTCCTTGTGCCTATTACATAAGCCAAAAAGCATTTTTGCTTTTTGCTTGCTTGCTAAAATTCCAAGAATTTTAATTTTTTCAACTTATTTTCTGTTTAAAACTCTTCTGTTTCTTTTTTTTTTTATCTTTTTTTTTTTTTTTTTTTTTAAGATTTTATATATTTACTTGACAGAGAGAGAGAGACAGTGAGAGAGGGAACACAGGCAGGGGGGAGTGGGAGAGGGTGAAGCAGGCTTCCCGAGGAGCAGGGAGCCTGATGCGGGGCTCGATCCCAGGACCCTGGGATCATGACCTGAGCTGAAGGCAGACGCTTAACGACTGAGCCACCCA
>NW_028048763.1:0-416 GCF_054177405.1 Leptonychotes weddellii
TATTTCTGACGTCACACTCAGCTCCATCCTTTCCTTAATCTGCCGCTTCATAACAGGGATCAACGCGGGGGCCTCTTAGGATCAGAAGAGCAGATTGCCGGGGAAATAAAAGAAATCTTACAAACACACAGCAAGCATGTGCTGGACCAGGCCGAGCACACGCGTGGGTGCGTGTCTGGAGGGCCTTGTCACAGTCCCTGTGATGGCACCTCCGGCCGTCACAGATGCTTTGTTCGGGGTCCAGAGGGATCTGTGCGCTAGGAAGGCCTCCCCTGGAGGAGGGTGTGGCTAGAGCCAGGCGACCAGGAAGGTGTCAGGTCAATTCTGTCTAGAGATGTCCCTGTCGTGATTTGTTAGAGATGCTACAGCCTTATCCAGGGAGTTGTTGTAACCACAGCTCACAGGGAGACCGCACT
>NW_028048764.1:0-416 GCF_054177405.1 Leptonychotes weddellii
TTCCCAACTATTCTGATAGTTGGAGTCCATTTGCTCTCTGAAACCCCATATTTCTGTAACTGTCACAAAGTTCTCAGTGTCATGTATGGCAGGCCCACTGACTTCCAAGTCACTGCTCTGAGATCACTTTATATATTCAATGGTTTATTTAAATATATTTTCAGTGGGAAGGAGTCATGTCACATATCAGCCTACTTAACCATCAATAGTTTGTCAACATCACCTTGTAATAAGGAGAAACTTGTTTGATTCAGTAAATATCTACCATACCTATGTTTATCACCCAAACTGAGATAATTTTGAGTGAAAGAGAATACTATTTATCATTATACTGGAGCAACAGGTGTAAATTAGAAATTTCTCAGGAAATCAGGACATACGGTTTCCCAAATTCAGTGATTATGATTCTATCCATA
>NW_028048765.1:0-416 GCF_054177405.1 Leptonychotes weddellii
GGCTTTGCCACCTGAGTGGGATAGACTACATCCCAGAAGCTCAGAGCGGCGTTGTACCTTATAGTCCGGAGGCTTGTGCGCATTCTCCCCATGGCTACCTTCTAGCACTTGTTTTTCTCTGCTAAGTACACTTTAGGTTGTATTTTGAAAGAGCAACGGGGCTCGGTCACAGGTTTATATTCTGACATAGATATAAAATAGGAATCATGTTTTTTTTTTTTTTTTAAAGATTTTATTTATTTATTTGGGACAGAGAGAATGAGAGAGACAGAGCGCACATGAGAGGGGGGAGGGTCAGAGGAAGAAGCAGGCTCCCTGCCGAGCAGGGAGCCCGATGCGGGACTCGATCCAGGGACTCCAGGATCATGACCTGAGCCGAAGGCAGTCGCTTAACCAACTGAGCCACCCAGGCGCCC
>NW_028048766.1:0-9162 GCF_054177405.1 Leptonychotes weddellii
AAAAAGAAGAAGAAGAAGGTAGCGGGAGGAGAAGAATGAAGCGGGGGAAATCAGAGGGGTAGAGGAACCATGAGAGACGATGGACTCTGAAAAACAAACAGGGTTCTGGAGGGGAGGGGCTTGGGAGGATGGGTTAGCCTGGTGGTGGGTATTGAGGAGGGCACATTCCGCATGGAGCACTGGGTGTTATGCACAAACAATGAATCATGGAACACTTCATCTAAAACTAATGATGTAATGTATGGGGATTAACATAAGAATAAAAATAAATAAATAAATAAATAAATAATGTGTACTATTCTGACATAGCAAAGAGACCAGCTCTTGGGGCCAAACAAAAATAAAATACATCAGACTCTTAAAAAATAATAATAATAATAATAAATATAAAAATATAATAACGAGTTATTTCGTAAAATTTCTAAACCTTAAAGTTCCCCATGGTGTTTGAATAGATATATGTGCAGCTACATAAAAGAATGATAATTACATTTTCAGCAAAATCAACATTTATAATATTGGATGCTATATGACAATAGAGGAATGCCTTCAAATTTTGAGTAAAAATTATTTGTAAGGTATGAAAACAGTATCTTTCCCTGTACCTATTCATGCAGACTGATAAAGAGCACTCCTGTATACTTTTTACAAAGAAATTAAACAAGAATGAATTCTAGAAAAGGGAAACTAACAGAGAAAATATGGAATTCATATATGAAATAGGAAATTTTCAAATATGAAATAGTGTCTTATGTTAATAATGAAATGGAATATAAAGTGCTAAAATATTAATCATGATGAAGAGGCATGTTTTATTTATTTTTAAAATAAAGGTAGTTTATGTTGATAAATTGCAAAACACTGTAGACTTTTATTAAATAACAGAGTATCAAAATCTTTCAGTTGATGCATCTACTTGTCAGAGAAAAGAGAAAAATTTAAATAGTAACCTTCTCAACTGCCCACCCCCAAAATAACAAACATCCCCATTTTTTTATTTTTATTTTTTAAAGATTTTATTTATTTATTTTCAAAGAGAGAGAGAACACAAGCAGGGGGAGTGGGAGAGGGAGAAGCAGCCTTCCCCCTGAGCAGGGAGCCTGATGCGGGGCTCGATCCCAGGACCCTGGGATCATGACCTGAGCGGAAGGCACTTAAGGACTGAGCCACCCAAGTGTCCCCCCCCATTTTTTTTTTAAGTGGAGGAGTGTTTTACTTCTATCTCAATCACTTATTTTCTGTGTAATGAATTTCATCACTTCCCAACTCCTAAGGAGATATTCACTATAAATATTCATTTATTTTGAGAGAGAGAGAGAGCACAAGCAGGGGGAGGAGCAGAGGGAGAGGGAGAAGCAGGCTCCCCGCTGGGCAGGGAGCCCGATGCAGGGCTCCGTCCTAGGAATTTGGGATCACGAACTGAGCCGAGGGCAGACACTTAACTGACTGAGCCACCCAGGCACCCCAAGTAATATGTTTTAAAGACAGCTAGAAATTAATTGTTTTCTAGTAGATGGGTTAAAGTAGATTACATTTATTTGAAGAACTTATATGTTTTTGTACATCTGTTATCTTGTGTATTTAAATATATTTGAATATGAAGTTATTTACATTTTGGCTATATTAAGACAATTTTAGGTAATAATATATTAGGAAGTTGCACATCCCATTTTATTTCTAATACAGGTTAATTTATTATTTAAAATTAGTATCTATAGGGGCGCTTGGGTGGCCCAGTCCGTTGAGCAACCAACTCTTGATTTCAGCTCAGGGTCCTGAGATCAAGCCTGGGGTAGGGCTCCTCACTCAGCAGGGAGTCTGCTTGAGATTCTTTCCCTCTCCCTCTACCCCTCCCCTCCACTCTCTCTCTCTCACTTTCTCTCTCTCAAATAAATAAATCTTTAAAAAAAATAGTGTATACAGTAGAGAAACTTGGAGAAAATTTCTCCAAGTAATGATGGTTAACATCACTAATATGTCATGTATATATCATGTACCCCCTAGACAAATGTGAGCAGGGCATTTAATCTCTGTTTCACTTTTTCTAAAAATCTACAATTCCAGTCCAACAACATGACAAAACGAAATAGACCTAGACTATATATATATATATATATATATATACACACACACACACACACACACACACATACACACACACACACACACACCTGGTTCACATACATCAAGATTGTAAAGATCATGAAAAACAAGAAAAGAAGGGGAAAAAAATCACTGACCAGAGAAGGCTACAGTGACATGACAACTAAATACAATGAATTACCTTGGATGGGATCCTGGAACAGAGAGGAGACTCACAGGGAAAAAAAAAAAAAAAAAAAAGATGAAATCCAAATAAAATCTGGAGCCTAACAGTTCAAAGTAATGTACTGTTAGAAGATGAAGGAGGGACAGTAAAGTATCCTCCTCACTGAGAAGGCACTTTGAGACGGAAAAATGAAGAAAGCCACTCTAAACTGTTACACAGAGTTTTATTCAGGGTAATTTACTGATGGGAGTAATGGGGAGAACGATGATCCAGGCACTACACAGCTATTCTCCTCAAAGTCTGGACCTTAATCCACAGAGTTTATAGAGTGAGGGGATCATTGTGGTGAGGTCAAAGGATGCCATCTGTGCTCCAGAGGGAAGATCAGAACACGCCTTCCCACATTCTGAGATTCTCTCCCTCTCCCTCTGCCCTGGAATACCCAAAGGCGGTCTTTGTGCAGACATGAACAAGCTAGAGGGCCAGAGATGGAGGCAGGGTTGTCAACACCTCTACATAAACCAGTGTCAGTTTCCGAGTTTTGACAAATATACCATGGTAATGTAATATGTTAATAATGTGAGAAACTGGGCGCCTGGGTGGCTCAGTTGGTTAAGCGACTGCCTTCGGCTCAGGTCATGATCCTGGAGTCCCTGGATCGAGTCCCGCACCGGGCTCCCGGCTCAGCGGGGAGTCTGCTTCTCCCTCTGACCCTCCCCCCTCTCATGTGCTCTCTGTCTCTCTCATTCTCTCTGTCTCAGATAAATAAATAAAGTCTTTAAAAAAAAAATAAAAAATAATGTGAGAAACTTGGTGATAGGTATTCAAAAGAATCTCTGTATTAGCTTTGTAACTTTTCTTATTCCAAAATCTACGTTTAACTAAAAAGACTTAACATATACTTGTATATATATAGTTGGTCGCCATGCATGTATGTATTTATTATTGACTTCAGGTACATTTGCTGAATGTACTCCCATATTATCATCATTTATACACATTTATTTCATAAAATAATTCTCTATATTATGTACTAACAGTTTTTTTTTAGTTTTGTAGATGTCTATATTAATTATCAATAATGACAGTTTTATTTCCTCTCTCTTTATTAGACTGATTATGAAAATGCCCCTAACTTCTGAGCCCATTCTGTGCTTACATCTTTAACAATGTTATTTTGCAGCTTCTCTCATGATGAGATTGAGTTTATGGAGTCATTCCAAATTTTTTGCATTGGTTGGCCTTATGATCTGCTTTTGCCTGTAGCATGTCGTAGAAGTGTTGTTGTATCATTTCCAAAAATATACTTCAAAAACTTGGCATGCTTCTTCTCACTCTTTTGGAAACCTGCTGCTACCTTGTGAAAGGTTTTGGCTTCCCTGGTGGCTCATGAGACATACATTGTGTGTTCTCTCCTGTCAACCCACCAGATAGACAGCCAACGGCCAGGTATGTATTGGAGGTGTTCCTAGAAGAGCCAACTACTGAAATATAATGAGTGCAACGGAGATCAGCCGAGCCTGACCCAGATCAGCAGTACTTGCTCAAGTGATCCATAGACTTATAAAAATTAATAAATAGTTCTTGTTTTATGATACTATACAACAGGTAACTGAAACACCTTCTTTATATAAATTATATATGTATATAATATGTATATATTTTCTTTATACTTCATGGACTTTTTGGTATATTATTTTTATGTAATTCAGGGGATTCACTTCTATGCAAGTCTGGCAAGTAATTTTTTCAAGAATATAGTGTTTTAGATTCATCACCTTTATTTTACCTATTGAAAAAATCAAGTTGTTTTCTCCATTAATTTATTAATGTGTTGTTTATATTTACAGATCTTTTGATGATAAGCTACCTTTGGATTCTTAAAATATCAAGCAGAGTTCACTTTGGCCATTTTTTAAAATTTTTTTTAAGATTTATTTATTTTTGAGAGGGGGTAGGAGAGAGGGGCAGAGGGAGAGGGAAAGAGAAGCCCAAGCAGTAACTCTGTGCTGAGTGCAGAGCCAGACAGGGGGACTTGATCTCAGGACACTGAGACACAACCTGAGCTGAAATCAAGGGTCCATCATTCAGCTGACTGTGCCACTCTGGTGCCTCCACTTTGGCCATTCTTTTAAAAATTAAATTGCAGTTTCAATTATATGATACTTAAGATTTGTTTTTCATCATTTATAAATGAAATAAGACATGCATAAAATGAGCTGGATATTATTTATCTGTTCTAATTTTTTTAAACAAATCTAATAACTTAACTGCTTCTTTTTTATTTTTATTTATTTTTAATTTAAATGTGATTAGCCAACACATAGTACATTATTGGTTTCAGATGCAATGTTTAACAATTCATCAGTTGCATATAACATCCAGTGCTTATCACACCTCATGCCCTCCTTAATACCCATCACCCAGTTACCCCATCCTCCACCTACCTCCTCTTCAGCAATCCTCTGTTTATTTCCCATAGTTAAGAGTCTCTCATGGTTTGTTTCCCTCTCTGATTTCTTCCCATACAGTTTTCCCTCCCTTCCTTTATGGTATTCTGTACTATTTCTTATGTTCCACATATGAGTGAAAGCATATGATAATTGTCTTCCTTCGACTGACTTATTTCACTTAGCATAATACCCTTCAGTTCCATCCACATAGATGTAAATGGTAAGTATTCATCATTTCTGATGGCTGAGTAGTATTCCATGGTAAATATGAATCACATCTTCTTTATCCATTCATCTCTCGAAGGACATCTGTGCTCCTTCCATAGTGTGGTTATTGTGGACATTGCTGCTATGAACATTGAGGTGCAGGTGTCCCTTCTTTTCACTACATCTGTATCTTTGAAGTCAATACCTAGTAGTACAATTGCTGGGTCATAGGGTAGCTCTATTTTTCACTTCCTGAGGAACCTCCATACTGTTTTCCAGTGTGGCTGTACCAGCCTACATTCCCACGAACAATGTAAGAGGGTTCCCCTTTTTCCTCATCCTCACCAACATTTCTTGTTTCCTGTCTTGTTAATTTTAGCCATTCTGACTGGTGTGAGGTGGTATCTCATTGTGGTTTTGATTTGTATTGCCCTGACTACATAATTTAATTTGACATATTGCAATATTCTCCTGAGCATTCATATTTCTAATTATTATTATAGATTTTATAATATAGTATAATTGATAATTACATAATGATTGCACAGATTAAGTTTAATAGACATTTACAATCATTCATTATTATATGCCATTTATATTTTATTTATTATCTAGTTGATTCTTGCTCTTCTACAAAGATTTAGAAGTTGGCTAAAGTAATATAAATAGAAAATATACAAAAAAAAAAAGAAAAATCCTAAATGGCTGACAATTAATTTTAGAAATAAAAAAAATCTATAAATTTCATTCTGAAAATCTGACTTGTTCAATGACACAGAGCCATTAATTGGAAAGGCTGATTTTTATTTTCTGACATTTACTGAAAAATAGTGGTATAAGTTTCAAACTCCATTTTCTGACCTTTGTCCTTAAGGTAAAAATTTCTTACTCTTAAAATATATATATATATATATATATTTATATATATATATATATATATAAAGCCCTGCTGTTCTATTCCAATTAGATTTACTAAGGGGATCATAGAATAAAAGGGGTTTGATTAATTGAAACAAATATATTAAAAAATAAAATATAAAAGTTTGGGGTGATGATCATGCTTTATGTGTTGATTTGGATGGTATCACAGGTAATTATACTAATTCATTAATATTTTTATGCATGTTTTCTGCTCAGTATTACATATATATATAAAGGTCATATAACTTGAAACTTTTCATACAAAATTATTATCTTTAATAATGAAAAGCTTTTATTAAAAATATTTTTAAACTGTCTAAATCCACTTTTATAAATCTGAGTCTTTAAAGTACACAGAATTCATTAATAAAAATGATCATTTTGATAGTGTGATCATTTAGATTATGTTACAGGGAATAATCATTTTTCAACATATTAATTTTTCAGGGCTTTCAGGACGCAGGGTAGGTCGTCCATTTGAAGTTGGAATAGAGAAATATATAAACACTCATACAGCTGGCTAAATCATCTGTCTATGCTATTTGAACTCATAAAAAGACATGAATTAATTGATAAGGTGGGTAAAGTTAAAAGAGGCATTGCAGTTTCTCACATCTGATCAGCGTCGTCAAGTCCTGCTTGATGACAATTCAAAGTTCAAATTGAAAAAAAAAAGGCCACATATAATTAGGAAAAACATCATTTTAAAAATTCAAGGAGAAAGTATTCAGTAGGTAATTTGAAATCCATAATGACTCCATAGTTCAAACCTTGATCAAATAGCATATTACAACTATTTATCCTGGCTTCTTTACACTTCTAAAGCAGTATACATTTGGTTTAGATTCACTTATTCATCCCTGCAAATTATAAGAATACATTTTATCTCATTAAAATTTGAATGCACTTTTTTTTTAAAGATTTTATTTATTTATTTGAGAGAGAGAATGAGAGAGAGAGAGCATGAGAGGGAGGAGGGTCAGAGGGAGAAGCAGACTCCCTGCCGAGCAGGGAGCCCGATGCGGGACTCGATCCCGGGACTCCAGGATCATGACCTGAGCCGAAGGCAGTCGCTTAACCGACTGAGCCACCCAGGAGCCCTGAATACACTTTTATAGTTTTACTTCCTTCTCATTTTTATTTTTTTCTTTACCTAAAAAGCCTAACATTAACTTACCAGAGTTACTTATTCTCTGGAAATTAAAATAAAAAGGGTATCTGTACTGCCATGTTCACGGCAGCATTAGTCACAATATCCAAGGTATCGAAACAACCTAAGTGTCCATTACTGGGTGCGTAAATAGAGAAAATGTGGTATATATGCAATGCAATAATATTTAGCCTTTAAAAAGAAACCCTGTGATTTGTAACAACATAGATGAACCTGGAAGGCTTTATGCTAAATGAAATAAGCCAGACAGAGAAAGACAAATACAGCACGGTATCACCTGTATGCGGCATCTGGGGGAAAAAAAGTCAAACTCAAAGAGTAGAATTGCAGTTGCCAGCAGCCCTGGGGTATAGGAAATGGAGAGATTTGGTCAAAGGATACAAACTTCCAGGTATGAGTAAAATCTGAGGATTTAATGGATAGCAATGTGACTATAGTTGATAACACTGTATTGTATCGCTGAAATTTGCTAAGAGAGGAGACCTGAAAGTGTTTTCCCACACACACAAAAAGGTAAATATGTGAAGTGATTGATGTATTTATTAATGTGGGAATCCTTCCACAATGCATATCAAATCACTTCAAATACCTTGTAGTTTTATTTGTCAATTATACCTAAATAAAGTTAAAAAGAAAACTTATTCTGGAAAAAAAATCTAGTGAGCTTTATATATAAATATTTTCATTTGATATCTATATATTCAATTTAAAATGGATTTTTACAAGGTGCAATTATCGGAAATTTAATAGCTGATGTTTCCCTGAAGAATGAAGATTTTCATACCTAGATATACAGCCAAAAATTTAAAAATGTACTCCAAATGCATGAAGTAGATGTAATATATTAATTATGCTAATAGTTATATTTCTAATTCTTTTGCCTTGAGCAATCCACTAATCTTCCACAGTTTACATATTGGTGAAATTAAAATAGGTTGAACTTTTGAAACTATGACACAAAGTATCTTTAGGTTCAACTCCAGGCAACTAATCAATTCTGGGGTCTTCATTCCTAGACAATTTTTAAACTGAACATTTATGAATGTAACCATCTACTATATTATATTCTGTAATAATGTTTCTTTTGCAAAAAGTTTTGTGTATATTTTAAAAAGTGAGAGAGCCAGTGTAAAAGAGCATATGTTACTTTTAGTCTTTTAAACACTGTGATTCACATTTTCCAAAATATTACGTTCTTACACATTTTTTAGTTATGCTTAGTCTCTTATTTCATAATCAATTAGAAAGTGGCTGTAATAAAAAACATGGCAATAAATGCAATTTTAAAAAGCATAGCCACTAGCAGATTTTGGTAACAGGTAGTAACTACTTTTTTTCTACAGAGGCCTATAAGGAGCTCTACAGGCCCTCTCTTCTCTTTCAAAATTTAAGGATGTGATCTATACACAGCCCATCAATCAAGTCCTATCTATTGCGACTTTACATTTTAAGAAATTCACACAAAGTTTCAGAATTGATTAAGGACCATTTCCAGAAGTGAGAGAGTGGGCATGCCCGGGTATACAGATCGGCAGACCATTTCCCACAGTGACATTTCCAGAGACAAAGGCAGAGTATTTGTGGTGACAACCACTGGCAACATCCTAACCACAGCATTCGAATGCCTGGATCTCAACTCTGTCAATCTTTCCTTTCTGCCTAAGTTCAGTTCTCCATTCATCCCTTAGATTCTAGAAGCTAGCAGTTAGCCTGCCTTAAAATTCCTTTTTTTCCCCCTAAATGAATTAAATTGACTTCTAATGTTTGAATATAAGAATTCTGACTTAGCCTGTTGTCTATATATTCTCTTCCTAAAAACCCTATTCATCAGTTCCTGAAAATATTTCGTAAAAAACTACCACAGAAAGAAACTCCTTTACCCTCTTGATATTGCCTCCGTATTTCCTTCTATTGATACTAAAATTAAAAAAAAAGTCATCTCGGGCGCCTGGGTGGCTCAGTTGGTTAAGCGACTGCCTTCGGCTCAGGTCATGATCCTGGAGTCCCTGGATCGAGTCCCGCATCGGGCTCCCTGCTCGGCAGGGAGCCTGCTTCTCCCTCTGACCCTCCCCCCTCTCATGTGCTCTCTGTCTCTCTCATTCTCTCTGTCTCAAATAAATAAATAAAATCTTTAAAAAAAA
>NW_028048767.1:0-416 GCF_054177405.1 Leptonychotes weddellii
TCTTGCCAGGGGAAGACTGAGCAATTTTACCTCACGGTGTCTCGAGTGGGAATGTGATCTAAGAGAGTTTGTTGAAAATCCCTTCTGCCTAATACCTGCTTCTTGGAATTCTGAATCTTTCTACAGCTACCTAATAAGAATCTGTTAATTCAGGGTCTGGCAAGGACCAGGGAGTGTCCCCTGATCTTAAGCCAAGGGTTCCTTTAAAACGGGTCCTACCTTTGTTCCAGTAAGGCTGAAGTAATTCACGGCCCTAAGCCATGAAAGTGCTGTTAAAAAATCAACAAAGGGTCATGCTGTGTTTCAGATCTGGAACCATCTGAAGCACTTACCTTGTGTTAAATGCTGTGTTAGTGTGTTACCTGCATATCTAATTGAATTTCCCAACACCCTCATTTTACCAGCTCAGAAATTGA
>NW_028048768.1:0-416 GCF_054177405.1 Leptonychotes weddellii
AATCGCACTTGTGGCCTGACCTGTTCACGCTAATGTGGCCACAGCGCCGGGGAACTTGACCTGCTTGTGCATCCCGCACAGGCTGGTCAGGGAAGGCAGCACTGTCAGGGGAGAGGAGATGGACTGGGAGCCGGACCCCCGGAGCAGGACCCCACCTTTTCCCTTCTAACGATGGTGCGTGCTCCCGTCCGGGTACGGTACGTGCTCCAGTCCGGGCATGGTGGGTGCTCCCATCAGGGTACGGTGCGTTCTCCAGTCCGGGTACGGTGCGTGCTCCAGTCCGGGTACGGTGGGTGCTCCCGTCCGGGTACGGTGCGTGCTCCAGTCCGGGAGCGGTGGGTGCTCCCGTCCCGGTACGGTGCGTGCTCCCGTCCGGGTACGGTGGGTGGTCCCGTCCGGGTACGGTGGGTGCTCCC
>NW_028048769.1:0-416 GCF_054177405.1 Leptonychotes weddellii
TTTGACAAATTTCAAAATACTTTCATGATAAAAACTCTCAAGACATTGGGTATTGAAAGAATATACATCACCATAATAAAGGCCATATATGACAATCCAACAGCTAACATCATACTGGATAGTGAAAGTTTGAAAGCTTTCCTGCTATGACCTGAACAAGACAAGAGTGTATACTCTCACTACTTCTTTTTTTTTTTTTTTAAGATTTTATTTATTTGGGCGCCTGGGTGGCTCAGTTGGTTAAGCGACTGCCTTCGGCTCAGGTCATGATCCTGGAGTCCCTGGATCGAGTCCCGCATCGGGCTCCCTGCTCGGCAGGGAGCCTGCTTCTGCCTCTGACCCTCCCCCCTCTCATGTGCTCTCCCTCTCTCATTCTCTCTGTCTCAAATAAATAAATAAATAAATCTTTAAAAAAA
>NW_028048770.1:0-415 GCF_054177405.1 Leptonychotes weddellii
GTCACAAAGTTGTGTTTTAGTTGTGATGATGCAAGCATGTGCTTTGATTGGGAACCTATGCCTTCAATAAACTGTTAATGGAAATTACAGCTTCCATGCTACTGATCTACAACACTTTTAAACTGGTTGTCTGTTTTTTTTATAACCAGAGCAATAGTATTGTTTCGTTGCTGTTGTTGTTATCTGTTATTTGGTTTTTTTTTTTTTTTTTTTTTTTTTTTTTTTTTTTTTAAAGATTTTATTTATTTATTTGACAGAGAGAGACACAGCGAGAGAGGGAACACAAGCAGGGGGAGTGGGAGAGGGAGAAGCAGGCTCCCCGCCGAGCAGGGAGCCCGATGCGGGACTCGATCCAGGGACTCCAGGATCATGACCTGAGCCGAAGGCAGTCGCTTAACCAACTGAGCCACCCAGG
>NW_028048771.1:0-415 GCF_054177405.1 Leptonychotes weddellii
GACTGCCTTCGGCTCAGGTCATGATCCTGGAGTCCCGGGATCGAGTCCCGCATCGGGCTCCCTGCTCGGCAGGGAGTCTGCTTCTCCCTCTGACCCTCCTCCCTCTCATGCTCTCTCTCATTCTCTCTGTCTCAAATAAATAAATAAAATCTTTAAAAAAAAAAAAAAAAGAAAGAAAGAAAAACGTAACTTCATGAGATAACGTCTACATTGTCCTGTGCTTCTGACTCCTCTATACTGATAGAGAAGGCTCCATCAGGAGAGGGAAGGGTGCAGAGCTGCCTTCCTCATACATTTGATTTTGGGCCTCTGAACATCTGCAGGTCTGCTCTCTGGGACAGAAATCCTGGCTTGAATCTCAAGGTCTTTCAGGCCTGAGATGGAGCTTCATTTAAGAGAGCATCCATCAAACTCC
>NW_028048772.1:0-415 GCF_054177405.1 Leptonychotes weddellii
GCACCGGATGATATTTGTGTAACTTTACAAGAAAGCGACTGACTTTTCCAGCACGGCTCTACCCTTCTGCATTCCTACCAGTGATGAATGAGAGTTCATTGCTTCATCCTCCCCAGCACTTGGTAGTGTCCGTGGCTTGTATGTCAGCCATTCTAACAGGTGTGCCCTGCCATCTCATCATGGTTTGAGCCTGTGTCCCCGATGGCTAATGATGCTGTTTTTGTGTGCTTAGCTGCCATCTGCATACCCTATTTGATGAAGTGTCTGTTCAAATCTTTTGCCCTTTTAGAAGTTAGATTGTTTGATTTCCTACTTTAGAGTTTAGAGAGTTTTTTTTTTTTTAATCTTATGTTAATCCCCATACATTACATCATTAGTTCTAGATGAAGTGTTCCACGATTCATTGTGCATAACA
>NW_028048773.1:0-415 GCF_054177405.1 Leptonychotes weddellii
AGCACAATACTATATAAACTAACATAACTGAAATTTTGGGAGGATATGACATCAGGAAAGTGTTTAAGATCTCCATCTTAAATTAGGTAATCTGGAAACACTGTGGATCGTGTTGATGCTTATTGAGAAACAAATAGGCTAAACCACATATTAATTAGTAATGCTAAATTCCTGGATTGTGTGTGTGTGTGTATATATATATATACACATACATATATATTTCACATGTACCTCTATCATCAGATTAAATAGGACATTTGCTTATAGTAACTGCAGATTTTAATAAAATCACACAGTCTGTTTCAAGATTTAAAAATTAAATGGCTGAGACTAAGAAATGACAAACTAAAGGAAGCCACAGTATGCCTGCCAATTATTGTTGGCAGGAAATGGGATGACTCATCCTGAACATGTG
>NW_028048774.1:0-415 GCF_054177405.1 Leptonychotes weddellii
AAGGCCAGGGCTTAGTCGAAGAACCTGGGCTCCAGCAGAATGGGCGCCACCTTGGATGGCCAGATGTGGCCACACAGTTGTCACCGCTGAGGGAACCCTGTGTCCGGCAGCCACTCCTGGGGAGAGTATTTCCAAAGTCCAGATTTCAGCAATACCCTGACTTGGATAAAGGCCTGAACACCCATTATGATGGAGAGGATGATGTGCATCACACCGTCACTTTGTCTCTGTTTGGCCAGCTGCGGAATGCTGGAGAAGCTTTGCTTCAGCCATGGAGGCAAGCAGAGGCCAGGCCTGTGGTCCTGCCATCCTGCTTTAGAAATGGGAGAGGCCTGATCTAATCAAGCAGAACCGGTATTAAGTGGAAATGCATTCTAAACCAAAACAATGATAAATAATTTTTTTCATGGAGGGG
>NW_028048775.1:0-415 GCF_054177405.1 Leptonychotes weddellii
AGCTGCCCCAAATTTCACCCGAAGCTACCTACAACCCCTAAAAAAAGCTGCACCCCGGGACATGGTCTGTTCACCAGGGGGCGCCCTCCAGAGCCGTCAAAGGGAAGGAAAAGGGCCAGCGGGCCACGGGGACCAAACCCTTGGTGAAATAAGTGTGATCAAAATAACAAAGTCCTGGGGCGCCTGGGTGGCTCAGTCGTTGGGCGTCTGCCTTCGGCTCAGGTCATGATCCCAGAGTCCTGGGATCGAGCCCCGCATCGGGCTCCCTGCTCGGCGGGAAGCCTGCTTCTCCCTCTCCCACTCCCCCTGCTTGTGTTCCCTCTCTCGCTGTGTCTCTCTCTGTCAAATAAATAAATAAAATCTTTAAAAAAAAAAACCAAGAACAAAATAACAAAGTCCTGACTGGGTGTTATGC
>NW_028048776.1:0-415 GCF_054177405.1 Leptonychotes weddellii
GTCTTGTCATTTTGTCCAGAGGAGAATAGACTAATGAGAGAACAAAATGCTAACAGGGTAACAATGTCCCTAGAAAATATACTCTAAACAAATCAGAAAAGATCTGAAGCCGGGGGAAAAAGAAAGGGAAAGAAAGAAAAAAGAGAAAGCAAAAAAAAAGAAAAAGCAAAAGATAAAAACAAACAAAAACAGAACAAAACAAGAAAAACAGAATATGATCAAATATGATCAGGCTGGTGCATAGATCAGTGCCTCACACTAGATTTTGGGTGTATTTTGGTCTGTTAGAAGATAGTGCCTCCCAAAATTTTAAAGAAAAAAAAACTTATATATGTACAAAAATAAGGGTTGATGTGATGAAGGGATGGAATATGACTGTAAAGATGAAAATTAAAAAAATTTTATAAAAAGAATA
>NW_028048777.1:0-9161 GCF_054177405.1 Leptonychotes weddellii
CTCAAAATTTGAAAATAGAGCTACCATATGATCCAGCAATTGCACTACTGGGTATTTACCCCAAAGATACAAAAGTAGGGATCTGAAAGGGTACGTGTACCCCGATGTTTATAGCAGCAATGTCCATAATAGCCAAACTGTGGAAAGAGCCAAGATGTCCATCAACAGATGAATGGATAAAGAAGTGGTATATATACACAATGGAATATTATGCAGCCATCAGAAGAATGAGATCTTGCCATTTGCAACGACGTGGCTGGAACTGGAGGGTATTATGTTGAGTGAAATAAGTCAAACAGAGAAAGACATGTATCATATGATCTCACTGATATGAGGAATTCTTAATCACAGGAAACAAACTGAGGGTTGCTGGAGTGGTGGGTGGGGTGGAAGGATGTGTTAGCCTGGTGGTGGGTATTGAGGTGGGCACATTCTGCATGGAGCACTGGGTGTTATGCACAAACAACGAATCATGGAACACTACATCTAAAACTAATGATGTAATGTAGGGGATTAACATAAGGATAAAAAAAATTTACATAGTATGGTCTAACATAATCTGTGTTCCATTCTGGAAAGGCTATCTGCCATTTTTTTTTTTTTGTCTTCTTCAAACTATAGGTCTCTCCACTGAAGAGGGAAAAACAAGGTTGATTGCACAGGCTGTTCCTGCTTCTCCTATCATATTAGGCTGCTTCTTTGGCCAAAAAAACAAAAACAAAACAAAACAAAAAAGTCAAAAAACAAAACAAAACAAAACCCTCCAAGAAGGTAGAAAAATAATGTAACACAAAAAAATCACATGTCTCTTTTAGGATCAGCAGCTTAACGGATGAGAAACTGAATTGCGACCGAAAGACCATGAACAGTGACACAGTTCCAGCTAGTTCTGCAGGCAATATGGATCAGTTGGAACCAGACAGATCTGGGTTCAAAGCTTCTTTCCAAGGTTCTAAAACTTACTACACAGATGACTTTGGGCAGGTAACTTAACTTTTTCATATCTCAATCACCAGTCTGTTAAGTTATATAAAATCATTATTCTTCTGCTCTAATAGTGAGAATTAAATGAATGTTCAAATTCTCTGGACATAGTATATGCTCAGTAAATCACTTCTCTCCTACCACTAAACCCTTGTCATTTCCATAATAGGTAAAAATAACAGTATAACTTAGGTGAGGAACAGAGAGGACTTACTGTCTTGATGACAATTCTCACAATACTTGAACAGATGCTGCACAGAATGTTAGGGTTACAGGACAAACACGTTTCAGAGATTAAATGGTTTGTTTGGGTTGAGGGACAGCAATGAGGTTCATTCAAAGGGGTGGTGAGTGCATACTATTGACAAGTTTCTTTTCTAACAAGCTTTTAAAGAACACGTACATATTTGCCAGGTACTGTTCTTAGCAGAGTAAAGATTTTATTTGAATTATCATAATAAATAGCTCCAAGAGGAACATGGTATTTATGGCCTATTTTGTAGATAAGCCGAACAAGGCAAGGAGATGAAGCAAGCTACAGGGTAGAAGAACAAGATTCACTGACAGACAGTTAACTACGGAGACCATGGTCTTTATTCTACTCTCTGGCATCTCAGTACCCAGGGAGACGCTTACCATGCTGACTTCCTGTCTCTCATGAAGTTTGTAATTTTTTTAAAATTTTAATTATGATGTCTTTCTTTCTCAAGTCTGTCTGAACTGTATCTGTTCACAGTAATTCCATGCCTCTTGCTTAATCTTTGTGCATAGTCTTTGGCTAACTGCTGTATCTGTCTCCACATTTTTGAATCTGGAGGGAAGCTTGCCACAGAAGAATCTTTCCTTCTATCCAAATAAATTTAAGGCAAACTTCTGGTAAAAATTCCTACAGAGTAGCTTCACTATGTGGAGTATAAAATCTAAATAATTTATGCTGGTAGGTGATATCCTCTATGACTGTACCTTGACATACTTTTTCTCTCACATAATTTTCCCCCAAAACCATCTCATTCTTTAACATTGGACTTCTTTTCTCTCTTGAAACAGACCCTATATGTCTCTGTCTCAGTTCATAAAGCATCCTTTCCTATCACCTCTCCCTCTTAAAATTACTCATTTTTCTCTTCAAGGTCCCACTTAAATACATCTTCTCAAAATCATCTCACAAATTCTCCCAGGTAAAAGTATTTTCTTGTTTTTGGTAGTTTGAGACAGTTCAGCCTAAACTGGATTCTGGCTCTGTCACATGCATCATGTGTGACTTTGGGTAAATCACATAATCTCTGGGATTCTTGATTCTTTATATAAAAAGCAGGGAGGCACTTTGGAAAATCCTGACGAGGGACCTGAAGTCTCTGGCCTCATCATGTTATGATTATTACCTTTAACTGAAAACACGTGAGAGCAACACCCTGTGACCATCGGATATTCTTCTTAAGTGAATTCCACTTAAATATGTGCACCTATTTTCACAGATAAACATGACCAAAGTTGAGAAGAGGTGCCACCTTCAAATCTTCTGCTCAAATAATTTTTTAGCCATGAGTTTGCTTCCTTTTTTTTTTTATAAAAATAGATAAAAGACATATCTTCCAGTATACTAATAAGTTAAAGAATGATTGCAATTTGAAAACTGATGAAAAATGAACTAAGGATGGCATGACCTCTTCTGTATTTCTCCAAGCACAGGGGGCATGCCACACCTGTGTTAAAGCAAACTGCTCAGGTGGTTGAGAGATTTCACCTTCACAGGTAGGGTGACATAACTGGACCTTTTTACTTGTAACTGACCCATATCATCTCAAAGTTTGTATTACTGCGATCACATACAATAAAGTCAGATCTTTCCCAGTGAGGTGAGTTAATTCCAGTGTTGGTAGATTGTAAGTTCTTAGCTCCTAAGACCACTGTAAAGACATGGATAAAATAAGGGAAGCTGAGTACCTCACATACTGCCAGACATATGGGAGACTGTCAATAGAAATCCCCTACGCTGTTTCTCTAATTTCCAACAACATTTTGTTATACTGTAACAACATATTCCTTTTAGCCTAGTCTTCTTCTTCTTTTTAATACAGAAATCTGTACCTATTTATGTATACAATTTGATGAGCCTTCTAACTGGGAATGGACCATCTATTCTGTCCAGGGTGTCAACTCTTTGTGGGCAAAATCCATGTCAACTCTTTGTGGGCAAAATCCATGACTTACTCACCATTGCCTCTCTGCCAGGTATTTTGCATACCGTAGTTATTAGTGAATGTCTGAATTAAATTGACCTTGCTGAGTTTGAAATACAGAAGCTACATTTATCAGACTTCTCATTGAACTGATGAAGTGAGCTCAAGATGCATGCAGCTTAAGTAGACAAGAACAGATATAAAGTTTGGACAGATGAACTGTGAAACCAACATGGCTTGAGGATAAGAGACCCTCACCTGCTCAGCCCTTTCCAAAGACCTGTGATGAATGCACTCTGGATTCCATACAATCATATATTGTTGTTAATTTTGTAAAATCACAATTGATGACAACAGCTTTCTATTTCCACTCCAGTTTGCCCTTTGCCTCAATTCCCCTTGTATTAGGGGCTATTGCAGTGGCTACACATATTTTTGCTTTCCAGTACAGGGGAAACGGAGCTGAGAATGCATTTAATCCAATTATGTGATTTGCAATTACTTCTGTGAACAACTCTTCCAATATATAAATGGTTTCCAGTGGTACTTTTTTAGCCCATCCCGTCAACCAATACAGCACTAAGACAAATTTTCAGGGCCAAGAGTTGAGTCCCTGTAACAAAACTTGGTATTGTAAGTATATGCATAGTATACAAAAAATGAAGTTTGAAATGTGTGTAGCTAGCAGTTAGACTTGCAAAATTCTTCCAACCATCAGATGTATAAAAACAAAGGCAGAAGACACAGTTCTAATCAAAACAGAAGTCACCTCTTACCTAGTAGGGATATCTTTAGTGATTCAGTATATAAATTATAAATGCATATGGTGGATTGAATAATTAGCTCAATTCCTTTGCATCTCTAGTCATCCCCATATTGGTTACGATCTTATTATTGGGAAATTACACTTGCCTGACCCTTGCCTCTTTGCTCATACAAAGGAATGAGGTAAAAACATCACTGTACCAATTCTGGCCTGGGCATTCAGAGACCAAACACAGTTCCTCTTGCCTACCTCTCCTCTGTTATTGCCATGAACGAAATATGTCCTCGCTTGCTCCCACCGTGAAGACAATGAGAAAAACATGGAGTAGAGCTACACAGCTGACCCACAGGACTCTAGTTAGCAGCAGGGTTGTTCCAGCCATCTAGCTGAGCCAGACTAGACCAGCCAAATGCCAGTCAACCCATAGACCCACTGAATTTGGTATAAATTTGTCATGCAGTAGCATTACGGCAGTAGTGAAATGATTCAATATTATCACTCTATTTTTTGATGGAGATTATATGACATACAATTTATTAGTCCTGAAAGGTTTGAGAATACTGCAGTTGAAATACAGTGTAGTAAGAGTAAAGTTGCATGTTTTATGCATCCAAGTATCCGTAATAAATTGTGACCAATAATAGTAGAGATTAGGGGTGCCTGGGTGGCTCAGTTGGTTGAGCGTTCAACTCTTGATTTCGGCTCAGGTGATCTCAGGGTCATGGGATCAAGCCCTGAGTTAGGCTCCATGCTCAGTGGATTCTCTCTCTCCCTCTCCCTCTGCTGTCCCCCCTCCTCATGCTCACTCATGCACCCCTTCTCTCAAATAAATAAATAAATCTTTAAAAAAATAATAGGGATTAAATTACTGTTCTATTTTTTCTATGGAAAATAAAACAAAGTCAGGACAATATGAAAACTTCAAAGAGATTATAAACCTATGTAGATATTGTTAATATGTGTGTGTGGTGTTTATGGAAATGTCAATTTCTTTAAATTTACATTTTTTCCATATTATTGTTTAAATTGCTTTATTAAAGTGTCATTTTCCTAAAATAAATGGTCCATGTTTGAAGTGTATAATAAGTTTTTTATGTGTATACATCACCACAATCAAAAAACAAATATACCTATCATCTCAAAAACTTCCCTCAGACCCTTCATAGACCCTGACTCCCAACCCTGCTAACTCATGACCACCTTCACTAAGCAACCACTGAGCTGCTCTCTATTGCTATTGATCAGTTTGAGTTCTATAGAATTTTATGTACATAAAATTATTTGCTCTTTTTATGGCTTCTTTTATACAGCACAGTTATTTTGACATTTATCCATGTTGCTATAGCAATGGTTGGCTTCTTTTTCATTTCTTAGTAGTATTCCATGGTGTGAATACGCTACCATTAGTTTATACATTAACCTTTCTTTTAAGATTTTTATTTATTTATTTGAGAGAAAGTGAGAGTGAGAGTGAGAGAGAGAGAGAATGAGAGAGAGAGAGAGAACAAGATGGGGGAGCAGCAGAGGGAGAGGGAGAAGCAGACTGCCCATTGAGCAGGGAGCCTGACGTGCCACTCGATCCCAGAACCCCAAGATCATGACCCCAGCTGAAGGCAGACGCTTAACCAACTGAGCCACCCAGATGCCACCACATTCACCTTTTGATGAACATTTGGGTTGTTTTCATCCTTTGGGTAATACAAATAATGATGACATGCACATTCATCAACAAGTCTTTATACGGACATTCACTTTCATATTGTTTGAGCAAATACCTAGGATGGGAATGAATGAGTATATATATGGTCAGTGTGTATTTATTTTTTTAAAAAATTGTTGAACTGTTTTCTAATAATTATTATTTTCACCCATTTTGTTCTTTGAAAGTTGAAATTCCCACACATCTTTGCCCAAACTTGGTATAGACACTCTTTTTCTTTTTTCCCCTTTAGTCATTTAATGGGTGGGTAGTGGCCTCTCACTGTGGTTTTCATTTGCATTTACCTAAAATGACTAATGAGTTAAGTACCTTTCAAGTACTAAATTGCTATGTGTGTATCTTCTTTGGTGAAGTGTCTGTTCCAATTTTTTCCCATTTACCTATAGGGCTGTTTTTCTTATTATTGAGTTTTGATCATTATATAAGTGTTTTCTGCATTCAAAATCCTTTGTCAGATTTCTGATTTGCAAATTTTTTCTCCCAGTCCTTGGTTTGTTTTTTTTGCCCCTGCCCCCCCCCACCCAGTAGTGTCTTCTTTGGCGTGGAAGTTTTAATTTTGATAAACTCCAATTTATCAATTTGTTATTTTATGGATCATTCTTTTGGCGATGCATCTATAAAATCTTAGCCTAGCTTATAGTCACAAAGGTTTTCTCCTACATTTTCTTTGAGAGGTTTTATAAGTTAGATTTGATGTACTTTGAGTTAACATCTGTATATGGCATGAGGTATAAAGCCTATTTGTTTGTTTTTGTCTTTTCATTTTGCAGACTATCTTCTTTTTCACTGAATTCCTATTGCATTTTTATTAAAAATCAATTGATCATACACACAGGACTATTTATCTGGAATCACTCTTTTGTTCCAATGATGCATCTGCCTATCTTAATGCTAACAGCATACCTTTTCTTGGCCATGGTAACTCTCTAATAAGTCTTAAAGTCAGATAGTATAACTTTCCCAAATTTGTCCTCTTTTTCTCAAAGTCATTTGACTATTTATTTACATTTCCATGTAAATTTTAAAACTCACATGTTATTTTCTACAAGAAAATTCTGCTGCAATTTTGTCTGAAGTCACATTACATCTGTCTATAGATCAGTTTGCAAAAAATTGACATTCTATATTAAATTTTCCAATCTATAAATAAGATGTATTTCTCCATATGTCCTTCTTAATTACTCTCAATAATATTTTGTAGCTTTTATCTTAGAGTCTTGCATAAATTTTATATGACTTATCCCAAAGTGTTTCATATTTTAATACCATATTATAATTTTAATTTCAAATGCCATTTGTTCATTGCTAGCATATAGAAAGATGACTGAATGTTGTATGTTGATATTGTATTCTGAAAATTTGTTCAGCTCAGTACTTTGTTCTACTAGCATTTTGATAGAATCCATGGGATTTTCCATGTAGACTAGCTTGTGAATTGTTTTTACCTCTTCTTTTTTATTTTATTTATTTCTCATGCCTTATTGTACTCATTAGAATCTTTAACATGGGGGCGCCTGGGTGGCTCAGTTGGTTAAGCGACTGCCTTCGGCTCAGGTCATGATCCTGGAGTCCTGGGATCGAGTCCCGCATCTGGCTCCCTGCTCAGCAAGGAACCTGCTTATCTCTCTGACCCTCCCCCCTCTCATGTTCTCTCTCTCTCTCTCGTTCTCTCTGTCTCAAAAAAAAAAAAAAATCTTTAAAAAAAATAAAAAAAAAGAATCTTTAACATGATTTTGAATTAATGTCTTGAGAGTATACATTCCTGTCTTTGTCCTGATATTAAGGGAAAATCAGTCTGTCTTTTGATATTAATGATATGTTTTCACTTATGCCCTTTATCAGTTTTAAAATTTTTCCCTTTATTACTACTTCTTTGAAAAGTTTTAGCAGGGGTAAATGTTGAATTTTTTATATGCTCTTAATATATTTGATCATGTTTTTTTCATTTTTGGTCTCTTAATATGTTTCAATATAAATTGATTAATTTTCAAATATTAAACAACTATATATTCCAAAATAAATTCATCCTACTTATTGTATGTATGCAAGTTTTACTTCCTCAGCAGAACTGAATTCCTGAGTGCTGGGAATATGGGGACTGCTGCCATGATGATGGAGCCTCGCGGACAGCGTCAGTATAGCTTAGCAGTTAATGGCAAACTTCTGTGCCAGATGAAATCCTGAGTCCTCTTCTTCACATCCCTGGGAGAATTTTTTAAAATCGCTCTAACTGCAAGTTCCTCAATCTATGTAATAGTGATAATAATAGTACGTACCTAACACACTTATAATGAAAATTGCATGGGAACTAATGAAAAGACTCAATGCCAAGCCCGGCAGAAAAGAAAGAAAGAAACGTCAGTGTCACAGGCTGAATATGGGTGTCCCCCTAAAATCCATATGTTGAAACCTAACTCCCAAAGTGATGGTGTTAGGAGGTGGGGGCCTCTGGGAAGTGATTAGGTCATGAGGGTGGAGCCCCCATGAAAGGGATTCATGCCCTTATAAGAGGGACCTCAGAGAAGACCCACATCCTTCCTGCCGCAGAGAGGGTTTATGAAGCAGGAAGTGTGCTCTCACTGCACACCAGATGTGCGGGCGTCTGGATCCTGAACTTTCAGCCTCCAGGACTGTGAGAAATAAGTTTGTGTTGTTTATAAGCCACCAGTCTTTGGTATTTAGTTAAAGCCGCCCAAATGGACTAAAGCATTTAGCATATATTATCCTTATTTAGAAACAGACACATAGAGAAGTTAAGAATGCTGCCTGTTTCTCCCTCAAGTAAACGGCAGCTCCAGGGCTCAAGTCAGGCTCTCTGATCTGAGCTCTTGCACAGTACACTTACTCTCTTACTAACTTATTCTGTCTCGAGTTTTGTCAAAGCCTTGCACTTGTTACTATATTATTTTTTTTAATTTTATTTTATTATGTTATGGTAATCACCATACATCATTAGCCTTTGATGTAGTGTTCCATGATTCATCGTTTGTGTATAACACCCAGTGCTCCATGCAGAACGTGCCCTCCTCAATACCCACCACCAGGCTAACCCATCCCCCCACACCCCTCCCCTCTAGAACCCTCAGTTTG
Organism: Leptonychotes weddellii; assembly: GCF_054177405.1. Classification (NCBI taxonomy): domain Eukaryota; kingdom Metazoa; phylum Chordata; class Mammalia; order Carnivora; family Phocidae; genus Leptonychotes; species Leptonychotes weddellii. Next base: position 8,741 of record NW_028048777.1, read on the forward strand.
TTTCTCAGAGTCCATAGTCTCTCATAATTCATCTCCCCCATTGATTCCCCCCCCTTCATTCTTCCCCTCCTGCTATCTTCCTCTTCTTCTTTTTTTTTTTTTTAACATATATTGTATTATTTGTTTCAGAGGTAGAGGTCCGTGATTCAACACTCTTGCAAAATTCATAGCGCTCACCATAGCACATACCCTCCCCAATGTCTATCACCCATCCATCCCATCCCTCCCACCCCACCCCCCACTCCAGCAACCCTCAGTTTGTTTCCTGAGATTAAGAATTCCTCATATCAGTGAGGTCATATGATACATGTCTTTCTCTGATTGACTTATTTCACTCAGCATAACACCCTCCAGTTCCATCCACGTCGTTGCAAATGGCAAGATCTCATTCCTTTTGATGGCTGCATAATATTCCATTGTG
>NW_028048778.1:0-415 GCF_054177405.1 Leptonychotes weddellii
TGGCAGCTAGAATAGGAGTAGATGAAACGAGTGTGGCAGATTATATTTTCCAAAGATGGCCACCACAATATCTCCCTTCAAATGTGCTCTTCTGCCATGTGATCTTTTTTCATTATTATGTTATGTTAATCACCATCATTACATCATTAGTTTTTGATGTAGAGTTCCATGATTCATTGTTTGCGTATAACACCCAGTGTTCCATGCCATGTGATCTTGCCATTTCCCCATCAAGTGAAGTCTCAATGAAAGAGGCGAGATCACAACCAACACCAAAGAAATAAAAACAATTATAAGAACATATTATGAGCAACTATATGCCAGCAAATTAGATAATCTTAAAGAAATGGCTGCATTCCTAGAGATGTATCAACTACCAAAACTGAACCAGGAAGAAATAGAAAACCTGAACAGA
>NW_028048779.1:0-415 GCF_054177405.1 Leptonychotes weddellii
ATTTTCTTTTCTGTTTTCCTGTGTTGTTTTGTTTGCAGTAGTTTGGGGAGGATATCTTTAACTTCCAGCTTTCCGTTTGTTTTCATTTCTGTTATATTTTTAATTTCTAAGACCTCATTTTTTTCTCCAAATGTTTACTTTTATAGCATGTTTCTTTTCAACTTTACTTCTTTCCTTCTTTTTGTTTCTCTCTCTCTCTTTTTCTTTCCTTCCTTCCTTCTTTCTTTTCTTTCTTTCTTTCTTTCTTTCTTTCTTTCTTTCTTTCTCTCTCTCTCTCTCTCCCTCCCTCCTTTCTTTCTTTCTCTCTCTCTCTCCCTCCCTCCTTTCTTTTTCTTTCTTTCTTTCTTTCTTTCTTTCTTTCTTTCTTTCTTTCTTTCTTTCTTCCTTCCTTCCTTCCTTCCTTCCTACCTTTCTT
>NW_028048780.1:0-415 GCF_054177405.1 Leptonychotes weddellii
AGCACAATACTATATAAACTAACATAACTGAAATTTTGGGAGGATATGACATCAGGAAAGTGTTTAAGATCTCCATCTTAAATTAGGTAATCTGGAAACACTGTGGATCGTGTTGATGCTTATTGAGAAACAAATAGGCTAAACCACATATTAATTAGTAATGCTAAATTCCTGGATTGTGTGTGTGTGTGTATATATACATATACACATACATACATATTTCACATGTACCTCTATCATCAGATTAAATAGGACATTTGCTTATAGTAACTGCAGATTTTAATAAAATCACACAGTCTGTTTCAAGATTTAAAAATTAAATGGCTGAGACTAAGAAATGACAAACTAAAGGAAGCCACAGTATGCCTGCCAATTATTGTTGGCAGGAAATGGGATGACTCATCCTGAACATGTG
>NW_028048781.1:0-415 GCF_054177405.1 Leptonychotes weddellii
TATATCCTGCCCTATAATCTTTTCTAGGTTCTTTTCCCCCTTCCTCACTAACCTTTCTTTAAAATTTTTATTATGGGGTATAACCATCATAATTTGCAGCTGGGAAACAGCCTTAATGTGAGCAGAAAAATATTACTCTATTTGAAAATATCTCTTTGGTAACATTTTTTTTTTAAAGATTTTATTTATTTATTTGAGACAGAGAGAATGAGAGACAGCATGAGAGGGAGGAGGGTCAGAGGGAGAAGCAGACTCCCTGCCGAGCAGGGAGCCCGATGCGGGACTCGATCCTGGGACTCCAGGATCATGACCTGAGCCGAAGGCAGTCGCTTAACCAACTGAGCCACCCAGGCGCCCTCTTTGGTAACATTTTAAGTAAGTAATTGGCAGCAGTGATAGAAGCACGACAAACAAG
>NW_028048782.1:0-415 GCF_054177405.1 Leptonychotes weddellii
CAGTAGGTGTCGATTCTAATAATGTCTCTAAATAACTTCCTCTGCCTGTACCACTTGCTTTCGGTCTACAAAAATTAAAGACAATTCCATGATTAATTTAAAGGATGGTAGCATATGGGGCGCCTGGGTGGCTCAGTTGGTTAAGCGACTGCCTTCGGCTCAGGTCATGATCCTGGAGTCCGGAGATCGAGTCCTGCATCGGGCTCCCTGCTCGGCAGGGAGTCTGCTTCTCCCTCTGACCCTACCCCCTCTCATGCTCTCTCTCTCTATCTCATTCTCTCTCTCAAATAAATAAATAAAACCTTTAAAAAAAAAAGGAAAAAAAAAATAAAGGATGGTAGCATAGTCTGTCAAAATACATTAGAAGATAAAAGCATCTACAATTGTGGGGCGCCTGGGTGGCTCAGTCGTTAAG
>NW_028048783.1:0-415 GCF_054177405.1 Leptonychotes weddellii
CATCTCAAGAGTTTTGGAATGAATTCTGACCTGATGTCCAAGAGATCTCACGAGATTTGGAGTTAAACTTCGCCCGATGTCCCTGATCTCACGAGATTTGGACTGAGGTCTGCAAGCTTTGGATGAAATCTCAAGAGGCCAGCAGTAAAATCTCGCCCCAGGTCCATGAGATCTCACCAGATTTGGAGTGAAAACTCAATCAGTGTCCTTGAAATATCACGAGATTTGGAGTGAAATCTCGCATGATATCAGATCTCTTGAGATTTGGAGTGAAATCTCGCCCAATAACAATCGGATCTCACGAGATTTGGAGTGAAATCTCACCCGATGATATTGACATCTCACGAGATTTGGATCTAAATCTAGCCCAATGTCCATGAGATCTTGCGAGAATCGCAGTAAAATCTCACCTGGT
>NW_028048784.1:0-415 GCF_054177405.1 Leptonychotes weddellii
CCATGACCCTGAGTTCATGACCTGAGCCAAAATCAGGAGTCGGACGTTTAACGGACTGAGCCACCCAAGTGCCCCTTCCAAAACACTTTTTTAAAAAGATGGGAACTGGGGCTCTTGGGTGGCTCAGTCGATTAAGCGGTCCTGGGATGGAGCCCCATGTTGGGCTCCCTGCTCATCAGGGAGTCTGCTTCTCCTTCTGCCTCTCCCCTGCTTGTGCTCTCTTTCTCTCTCTCTCTCTACCAAATGAATAAATAAAAAATCTTAAAAAAATAAAAAGATGGAAACTCTCTGTCTCAAAGCACTGGTCATTGCAATATTCTTTTGGAATGCAGTGTTTGCAGGGACCAAGCATGACATTAGGGCTAGGAGGTGACCAGCCAGATGCCATCCTCCGGTCCGACACCTCCCCATGCAC
>NW_028048785.1:0-415 GCF_054177405.1 Leptonychotes weddellii
AAAAAAAAAAAAGAATTAACTTTTTACTTTCACATGTCATTGTAGAGTTGGACATTTTGAGAATTCTTAATATTGCCCATATATGATCTCCCTGTTTCCTCGTACACCCCCATGGCTTCAATCATTACCTTGCATGGGTGACTCCCAAATCTGTATCTTGAGCACATCCCATCTCCTATGCTCTGAATCTATAGATCCAAATGCTGGCTGGGCATCTCTATCTGATGTCCTGTCATCATCTCCACAGGTAATATTCCCAGAGGTAAGCCCAGAATTTCTATCCCTTTCCTGTCAAATCCATTCCATACTGTGTTATGTGACTTGGTAAATGGCACTACCCACTTGCTCAAGCTACAGATCTGGAAGTCAACTTACTCTCCTCTCTCTATTTCTTCTCACATATTCCATTATTGCC
>NW_028048786.1:0-415 GCF_054177405.1 Leptonychotes weddellii
TATATATATATATATTTATATCTACACATATACCTATCTATTTATCTGTGATATGAATGACAGCAATGGTACAAGGAATGGGAGCAAGGAATTAGTATTATTTTTATATTTTTTTAAAAATTTTATTTTATTATGTTATATCAATCACCATACATACATCATTAGTTTTTGATATAGAGTTGCATGATTCATTGTTTACATATGACACCCAGTGCTCCATTCAATACGTGCCCTTTTTTATACCCATCACCAGGCTGACCCATCCCCAAACCCCCCTCCCCTCTAGAACCCTCAGTTTGTTTCTCAGAGTCCATAGTATCTCATTTTTCATCTCCCCCTCTGATTCCCCCCCCTTCATTTTTCCCTTCCTACTATCTTCTTTTATTTATTTTTTTTTAACATATAATGTATTATT
>NW_028048787.1:0-415 GCF_054177405.1 Leptonychotes weddellii
TGGCAGCTAGAATAGGAGTAGATGAAACGAGTGTGGCAGATTATATTTTCCAAAGATGGCCACCACAATATCTCCCTTCAAATGTGCTCTTCTGCCATGTGATCTTTTTTCATTATTATGTTATGTTAATCACCATCATTACATCATTAGTTTTTGATGTAGAGTTCCATGATTCATTGTTTGCGTATAACACCCAGTGCTCCATGCCATGTGATCTTGCCATTTCCCCATCAAGTGAAGCCTCAATGAAAGAGGCGAGATCACAACCAACACCAAAGAAATAAAAACAATTATAAGAACATATTATGAGCAACTATATGCCAGCAAATTAGATAATCTTAAAGAAATGGCTGCATTCCTAGAGATGTATCAACTACCAAAACTGAACCAGGAAGAAATAGAAAACCTGAACAGA
>NW_028048788.1:0-9161 GCF_054177405.1 Leptonychotes weddellii
ATGATGTAATGTATGATGATTAACATAACAATAAAAAATTAAAAAAGAAAAAAAAACACGTCTTACTGAGGAGAATGTCCTTAATTCTACATTTGAAATGTAGTCACACACTAAGGTCTCTTAAACAGTACATGTATTTAAAAATACTTTGGGGGCGCCTGGGTGGCTCAGTTGGTTAAGCGACTGCCTTCGGCTCAGGTCATGATCCTGGAGTCCCTGGATCGAGTCCCGCATCGGGCTTCCTGCTTGGCAGGGAGTCTGCTTCTCCCTCTGACCCTCCCGACCATCCCCCCTCTCATGCTCTCTCTCTCTCAGTCTCTCTCTCTCAAATAAATAAATAAAATCTTCAAAAAAAATAAAATAAAAATAAAAATAAATAAAAATACTTTGTATAGACTTCTTAACACAAAAAAAATATTAATTGTGAAATTCAATTTTCCTCAACACTTCTATAATTTTAAACTGAGATATTCTCAGTCTCATACATGGTGTACAATGGGAGCTTCATAACTAAGAAGGGCCCATCTCAAGGCCCTTGTCCTCAACACAATGCCACTCCCCAATCTACTTACCTAAGTCATCAGGCTAATCTTATGATTGTATTTTGCATTTATTAAGATAATAAAATGTATTTTCCCACTAACTCTGTAGACCTTTGAACTTGATGGGCCCCTGCATTCTTTTCATGTGCAGCCTACATCTTGCTGAAATAAGATGACTAATTTCATCTTATTGATGATGCTACCCTTGTGGTGTTACTTATTTACTTACAATATCAAAGGCCATTCACTGACATCTGCCACTAGACATGACAGACTTTCTCCACAAATGCCATATTTGATTAGTGGTGAAGTCACTTCTCATTTAGTGTCACTTCCTCATCAAAGCAGTTTCCTCCATGGTGATGTTCATTATACATGTGCACACACACACACACACCTACACACACACACACACACTCTATTACTAATTCTTACATGTTTTTGTAAATTCTTATATTCTTAAAGTATGCATTTTATATAAATTTTTTCTCCTTCCTCTCTTTCCCTCTTCTTTCTTTTCTTCCTTCTTAGTACATACCATTGAAACTGACATATAATAAATACCCAATAAGTATTTCTTGGCCAAATGATGTACTGGACAAATTAAAATAAGAAGCAAGATTTTTTTTAATCCCTTAAGAAAAGTCACATCCAAACATTTAAACACCAAAGAGCAGCTTTATAATTTTATTTGTCATTACCATCCCCACTCAACAGCCTCACACCATTTATAATATGGATAACTCTAACATAAAGCTGATTCTGTTTCATGGTTAATGGGACAAAAATTACAGTGACTGTGAAAACTTTAACTTAGAACCCCCAGATTTGAGGATAATTAAAATCATAGCTTGAATGCAGCAGGAATAACTATTTGAATTTAATTTACTATTGTGAGCAATATAAGGTCTGATTACTTTTGCACTTCGATATAATTTCTGTTTTGTGAGTGAAATTTACTTGTGTCCATATTTTGCAATTCAAAGTACAAATTAACTTTATTGTTTTTTTTCCTAATAAAAGCAACATTCAACAAAATTGTAAATATTCTCTTGTTTCGCTTCTGTCAAACACTTTGGACTTGAATTTTATTTTAGAAACATGTGTCAGCATCAGCAAACCCAGAGTGCTCCTAGAGTAAGAGCCTTGATTATCAAATGGTCTCTATCATAACATTGGTTTTACTCTTAGACTCCTCCTCCTATTTAACCTGAGAAGGCAGTGTGGCATAATCAAAAGAACATGGGGTCCAGAGAACATTTGATTTAGAACCCTGTTGTCTGCAGGACATTGGGTAAGAGGTTTTAATCTCTCTTAGTCTCTCCAAAATAATAATAATGATAATAACAATAATAATAAGAAGAAGAATATTAAATGCTTACTGTGTGCCAGGCACTGTTCTAAATACTTTTCAAACATATCACTTAAAAAATTCTCATCTCCCCATTCTGAAAATTAGGAAACATGAGGCTTAAAAAGGTCAAATAACATGCTCAGAATCACAGTTAGTAGAAAGTAAAATTTTGATCCCAAATCATTCAACAGAATTCCAGTTCCACTGCTTTTCACCCCTACTCATTGGATGCTGCAAACTGGAAGTGACACCATTATCAGGACACAGACTGGGAAAGCAGATGCAAGGACCATACACTTGACTCAAGGGCAGTGCTATCAATGGATCATTACAGTCCAAACTTGTCCTCTTTCTGACCTGAGAGAGAATCACCCAAAACCAGAATGTCAGCACCTTTTCAGTGGCCGAAACTCACATAATCCTTCAAAATAAATGCTGAACCAGCCACTTGGAATGATCTGCTTGCCAGGTTTACTCGTAGAAATCTGGCAGGCTCTGGGTCCCAACAGCCCTGTATGTCCAAGTCTTAGAGCTCCTAATGGCATCTGGTGAACTCCATGTGAGGTTCAAAGAATCAGGAAGTGACACAAGGGGCATTGTAACCAGACAGCATGACTGGACCTGGAAGCAAGGGCTCCAGAAGTTCAACAATCCCTAATGCTCAGGACAGAACAGAGACCCTTTTTGCTAGGGCCTAAGGACAATACATTTATCAGTCAGTTGTCTAAGCATGTGGAGGAGGTTGATCTGAGAATAGAGTGATGGAAAGTCTCAACAGCATTCACATTCCCAGAGGCCATATTGTCCCCATGCCCTTATACATTATATGAAACACCTCTGTATCCTTCCACTTAGCTCACCTATTTTTGCTTAAGCAAATTTAAGACCTTTGTCTTGAAACCAAAAGGATCTTAAAGAATGTACCAATGAAAAATCTCATGCTGTTGATTTGTCCTGGGTTTGGTTTTGATAAAAAATTCAGAGGGCTGCAGCCAATCAAATTGAGAGTGTGAGATCATGAGTTAGGACAGAGAGGACAGGTTCCTATCTAACCACCTTTTAAATGCATGACTGTTAGCAAGTTATTCCACTTTTTTTTTTTTTTTTGCTCAGTTTACTCATTCTGTTTAAAATTGCAAACACAGGGCACCTGGGTGGCTCAGTTGGTTAAGCAACTGCCTTCTGCTCAGGTCATGATCCTGGAGTCCCAGGATCGAGTCCTGCATCGGACTCCCTGCTCAGCAAGGAGCCTGCTTCTCCCTCTGACCCTCCCCCCTCTCATGCACTGTCTCTCATTCTCGCGCTCTCAAATAAATAAATAAATAAATCTTTAAAAAAAAATAAAATAAAATTGCAAACGCACACCAACACTCCCTATCTTTCTTCCTCATTTTATTTTCCCCCTAGTACTTTTCATTTCTAATATACTAAATAATTTACTTATTAATTTTGTTAATTGTCTTCCCTACTTAAATCCAAGCTCCATACACATGCAGCTGGATCTCCCTGGTCCAGAATTAAATTCAATACATAAGAATTCAAAACATATTTGTGGCGGTTGTTGTTGAATGTATTATGTGACTTGATTAGACCATATCAGTGGTTACCCTCTTGAGATCCTATGAACCCTGAAAGTTCATAAAGACTGTATTAGAAAAGCCTTAGGCTAATTTGAATATTACTAAAAGCATAATGGAAATAATACATTTCAACCATCATGACATTCCTCTGGCTAACATATCTACTATCTCATTAAACAAGAGAATTGAATGCTGCTTAAAATGGCTATTTATTATTGCTTTTCACTATTTTCATGAATTATCTATGTCTCTTGTTTAGTAGAAATGATAATGCCATTGATATGACCAAAAATGCCATTTTTTCGAATGAGAAAAACAAGGGAGACAAAGGAAGAAAAAAGCTGTAAAAGAATTCTTTGGGAATGACATTTCTCAAGTTAATTAACATTTCCAAACCATATTCCACTACCTTAAAAAACAATAAGAGCATAAGACAGCACCTAAATAGCCAAATGTATGCTCAGTGTTAGATCCTTTTTCCCTTTACATGGTAGAAAGTTCTTCTCCGGCCCTGGAATCAAAGATTCTATGATGCTCCAGATACACAAGTGTGAGGTGATGTCTAAGTACAGCGTTAGTCCAGAACTTCCAAAATGTTCTATTTTCAACACAACAGTTCCTCAAATAAAGACTTTACCAAAAAACTATTAGAACTGATAAATGAATTCAAAGTCACAGGGTGTAAATTTAACATATAGAAATCTATTGCATTTTTATACACTAATAATAAAATATCAGGAAGAGAAATTAAGAAAACCATCCCCCTCAAAAAAATAAAAATAGAAATACCATGTAATCCAATAAATTCACTATTGGGTTTTTACCCAGGGAAAATGAAAACACTAACTCAAAAAGATATATGCACCCTATGCTCATTGCAGCATTATTTACAATAGCCAAGACATGGAAGCAACCTAAGTGTCCATCAATAGATAAATGGATAAGAAAAATGTCACACACACACACACACACACACACACACACACACACACCCCACTGGAATATTACACAGCCAAAAAAAGGATGAGGCCATGCCATTTAAGACAGCATGAATGGACCTAGAGGGTATTACTCTAAGTGAAATAAGTCAGACTGAAAAAGACAAATGCCATATGATCCCACTCATAAATGGAATCTAAAAAATGAATAAACAAACAAAAAGCAAAATCAGAACTATAAATACAGAGAATAAACTGATGGTTGCCAGGGGAGAAGGGGGTGGGAAGTTAGGCAAAATGAGTGAAAGGGAGAGGGAGATACAGGTCTCCAGTTATGGAATGAGTAAATCATGGGAATAAAAAGTAGAGCAAAGGAAGCAGTCAATGATATTGTAATAGTAATGTAATGAGACAAATGTTAGCTATATCTGTGGTGAACATAGCACAATGCATAAACTTGTCAAGTCACTAAGTTGTACAATTGAAACCAATGTAACACTGTGTGCAACTATACTCAAATTAAAAAAAAGAAGAAGAATTGAGTGTTCAGCTAAGGGATTGGATCCATCAGAAAAACTTACAGCTTATCAAAGAATTTTTTGGGTTTTTTTTTTTAAATTTATTTATTTGACAGAGAGAGATAGCGACAGCAGGAACACAAGCAGGGGGAGTGGGAGAGGGAGAAGCAGGCTTTCTGCCGAGCAGGGAGCCTGATGTGGGACTCGATCCCGGGACTCTGGGATCATGACCTGAGCTGAAAGCAGACGCTTAACGACTGAGCCACCCAGGCACCCAAAGAATTTTTTGACTAAACTTAGTTTTTCTTTCATTTACATTTGAACCCAAAATAATAAAATACCTAGGAATAAATTTAACCAAGGAGGTGAAAGACCTATACTCCCCAAACTGTAAAACATTAATGAAAGAAATTCAAGATGACAAAAACAAATTAAAAGATATTACATGCTCATGGGGGTGTCTGGGTGGCACAGTCAGTTAAGCATCAGACTCTTGGTTTTGGCTCAGGTTGTGATCTCAGGGTCATGAGATCAAGCCCTGTGTTGAGCTCTGCACTCAGCACAGAATCTGCTTCAGATTCTCTTTTCCTCTGCCCCCCACATTTTTCTCTCTTTCTAAAATAAATAAATGAATCCTTTAAAATAAAAGATATTACATGCTAGTGGATTGGGAGAGCCAATATTGTTATGATGTCCCTACTACCCAAAGCAATCTACAAATGTAATACAATCCTTATCAAAATACCAACAACATTTTTCACAGAACTAAAACAAATAAGCCTAAAGTTTCTACACAACCACAAAACACCCTGAATAGCCAAAGCAATCTTGAAAAAAAAAAAGAACAAAACTGGAGGTATCACAATCCCAGATTTAAAGATATATTACAGAGCTATAGTAATCAAAACAATATAGTCCTGGTACAAAAATAGACAGATCAATGAAACAAAACAGAGAGCCTAGAAATAAACTTACACTTTCATGGTCAATTAATCAGCAACAAAGGAACTGAGAATATAAAATGAGAAAAAGTCTCTTCAACAAATGGTGTTGGGACAACTGGGACAGCTACCTGCCAAAGGATGAAATTAGACCACTTTCTTACACCATAAACAAAAATAAATTTCAAAATGGATTAAAGACCTAAATGTGAGACCTGAAACTATAAAATTCCTAGAAGAGAACATTAGCAGCAATTTCTTTGACATCAGCCATAGAAACAATTTTCTAGACATGTCTCTTCTGGCAGGGGAAACAGAAGCAAAATTAAGCTTTTGGGACTACACCAAAATAAAAAGCTTTCACACAGTGAAGGACACCATCAACAAAACAAAAAGGCAACCTACTGAATGGGAGAAGATATTTGCAAATGATATATTCAATTAGAGGTTAATATCCAAAATATATAAAGAACTCATACAATTCCACACCAAAACAAAACAAATAATCCAATTAAAAATAGGAAGAGGATATGAATAGAATTTTTTCCAAAGAAGAGATACAGATGGCCAGCAAACACATGAAAAGATGCCCGACATCACTAATCATTAGGGAAATGCAAATCAAAATGAGATATCACCTCACATCTATTGGAATGGCTAAAAACAAAAACATGAGAGATAATGAGTGTTGGTGAGCATGTGGAGGAAAAGAACGCTTGTGCACTGTTAGTGGGAATGTAAACTGGTGCAGCCATTGTAGAAAACATCATGGAGTTTCCTCAAAAAATTAAAAATAGAATTACCAAATGAAACAGTTACTGCATCACTGGATATCACCCAAGGAAAATGAAAACACTAATTTTAAAAGATATATGCACCCTTATGTTTACTGCAGCATTATTTGCAATAGCCAAGATATGGAAACAACCCAAATGCCCATCATTAGATTAACAGAAAAAGAAGATATATGTATGTATATTCATTACATATATATAATGAAATATTACTCAGCCATAAAAAAAGAATGAAATCTTGCCATTTGCAACAACATAGATGAATCTAGAGGGTATTACACTAAGTGAAATAAGTCAGTCAAGGAAAGACAAATACCAAATGATTTCACTCATATGTGAAATTTAAGAAACAAAATAAATTAACAACCAAAAAAAGAGACAAATGAAAAAACAAACTTAAATATAGAGACCAAACTGGTGGTTACAAGAGGGAGGTGGGGAGATGGGTGAAATAGGGAATTAAGGGTATTCTTATTGTGATGATCACTAAGTAATGTGTAAAATTGTTGAATCATCATATTGTACACCTGAAATTAATATAACTCTGTATGTTAATTATACCTGAATAAAAAATAAAAATAAAAAGTTTCAATAGCATGTAAGATTTAGTGAATTCCTACTAAACTAGCATGCCCTTAACCCTTTCAACAACTCTGCAAAATAGGCTGAGGAAATGGGACCTCAGAAAAGTCCCAAGAAGTTCAATAACAAGCAGTAGAGATGAGAACAAAGCTTTCATTCTCTGATTCTCAGAAAAAACAACCAATACTGGTGGAGGAATGGTAAAGGGTATTAGAAGAAACAGAAAAAAGGCCATTGGAAGAAAGAGTGACAGGGCAGGTGTGTAACCAAGACTAATTTTTGCCTTGTGCTGAGGATCCAGCTTGTCTCCACTTAACATCTGAAGAGTACAAGAAAAACACATATCACTTTTTTTTTTTTTCCCATTGGTTGCTCAGTGACACCATGGAAGAGGTCAGAAGAGCCAAATTTGAAATGGATATCTTTTAAATTTCTCAACATTTCCCATGCTCCTTAAAGGCAGGGAACTTTTCATGGTTACCTCTGTCTAGAATCCCTGAGGCTATGCACTGTATCTTAAACATAATAATAATAATAACTACCATTTAGGAGCAATTATTGTATGCTCAGATGTTATCTTGAAGCTTTGCATGTTTTACTTGCTTACTTTTATCCTTCCAAAATCCCTCAATTGTGTAGATATTATTAGTCACATTTTTAGGATGAAGAAACTGAGACTCAGAAAGATTAAGAGATATTATTAATCAAAGGTAGGCTGGAGTATTCAAAATTAGCAAAAAACACCTAAGTTTCAGTTGCTCAAAGTAACAAAAGTTTATTTTTCACACAAAGTCCTAATCTGAATTCAGGAGAGACCCTCTAAGAATGATTTTCCTTCATGTGTTGAATTGGTACTCCAAGCTGATCAGCCACCCTTTTAAATCTGTCATCTTAATGTGAGTCCTGGGTAACTACTGTTGCAGGAGAAGAGAAGAAAAGTGAAGATCTCATATTGGCAAATGCTTCAGCACAGAAGTGGATGGCCTGCATCAACTTCCACTCACAGACCATGGGCAAGAACAAGTTCTTACTCAACTGAGGTTATCCATAAAGAGAGAAGAGTGAGACATTGCTGAGCCCTAACACAGAATTACCCAAGGTCACACAGGGAGAAAACAGAGTAGCAAAGACCCCATCCTAAGTCTTTTGATTCCAAATTCCTATCCTATTTTGTTGCTTTGTCAACCATCTCAAAGAGTATCTGTATTTAAATGGTAAGCTCTAAATGTATGTGTCTGTATATGTACATATATATGTTTATGTATACACATATGTTTATGTATACACATATATATGTGTATATATATATGTATGTGTATATGTGTGTGCATATATAAAGAATCTCACATATTGACAAAATTTTAGGAACTGTGAGTGCCTGGAAGAGATTTAGAGCAAGTGAGAAGTTTCTTCCTACCTTAAATTATACTCTAGTTTCAGTCAAATATGTGGGAAACCTCAGGTGCTTTTGTAAGAACTGAAAGAAGTCTAGCCCTCCTCTCTAGTAATGCTATCATGATCAGCTGAACACGACACCCTAAATAAACAATCTAACAGTTAAACATTAGTATCGGTACTATTGTTATAGCCGGCATTTGTTGAACAATTGCTCTATATCTCATGGTCTTCTAAGTTCCTTACATATATTTATTCATTTCATCCATATAAGAGCTCAGTGAATTAAATACTACAATTGGTCTCATTGTCATGTGAGAAAAGTTATGCAAAAAAGAGTCAAATAATCTCAGTTCAAATTGTGGGCTCTCTATGCAAATGCAATTGCAGAAACTTTCCCCACCTTTGCCTTCTTTTGCAGATGCTCTTCCTAGGCTCCTCATGTATACAAATTCTAGAGATAACCTCATGTATAGCCATCTCCAAACAGAAATCAAACATGGACAAGTTAGCACAC
>NW_028048789.1:0-415 GCF_054177405.1 Leptonychotes weddellii
AATGTCTATTCAAGTCCTTTGCACATATTTTAATCAGGTTATTTGTTTTTTGTTGTTGTAGAATTGTAGAGGTTCATTATATACTCTGGGTATTCACTCATTAAATACATGATTAACAGATATTTTCTTCCATTTTATAGGGTGCCTTTTCACTCTATTAGTTATGTCCTTTGATGCACAGAAGCTTTAATTTTTTTTTTGCTCTAGAATTTTTATGTAGCCCAATTTATCCATTTTTTTATTTTTGTTTCCTGGGCAGCTCCCCACCTGCGCGGTTGAGCCCACTCCTTGGCGCTCCTCTTCCGCACCCCCTGCGTGGCACAAAGCTGCTGCACCAAACAGTCTTCCCCAGTAGAGGGGGGTGGAGAGCAATGAGGAAACCAGGAAAGAGCGGGTGAAGGCAAGAGAATCGAGG
>NW_028048790.1:0-415 GCF_054177405.1 Leptonychotes weddellii
AGTTTGATGCAACATGTAGCCTAATGCCCAGTAATTGTCAGTGGAATGTGAATGGAAGTGATGTATGTGTACAGGTGAATATGACTACAGGTCTTCCTCGATTTATGATGGGGTTCCATCCTGATATCCATCAAATGTGTTTAGTACACCTACCCACCCCAAAACATAGCTTAGCCTGGATTACCTTAAACATGCTCAGGACACTTGCATTAGCCCACAGTTGGGCAAAATCATCAAATACAAAGACTATTTCATAAAAAAGTGTTGAATATCTCATGCATTTATTGAATATTGTACTGAAAGTGAAAAACACAATGGTTCTAAGTGTACTGGTGGTTTACCCACGCGATTGCACGGCTGACTGGGAGCTTGACTCGCTGCTCTGCCCAGCATCAGGACAGAGCATCATACTGCA
>NW_028048791.1:0-415 GCF_054177405.1 Leptonychotes weddellii
GAGAGCTCCCAAACTGGTTTTGCTGCACCGACTCAGTTGCCCCCCCCCCGCCCCCACTTACCCAAGTTCTTTTCAGATGCCAAGATCCGCATCTTTGACCTGGGGCGGAAGAAGGCAAAAGTGGATGAGTTCCCACTATGTGGCCACATGGTGTCAGATGAATACGAGCAGCTCTCCTCTGAAGGTGAGGCAGGATTCCTTGTTAATCACTCCATGCCTTCTCACCGCCCTGGTGTTATCAGTTAATCGTATCCAGTGGGGAGCCTTGGTCAGTATAGCGGATACAAATGTACTGTGAGAGCCAGGGAGGGTTACAGTAAATGCTTCTGTGCTATCTTGTCTCTCACTGCTGCCTCCCCCGTTGCCAACCTAGCCCTGGAGGCTGCCCGTATTTGTGCCAACAAGTACATGGTGA
>NW_028048792.1:0-415 GCF_054177405.1 Leptonychotes weddellii
GAACTGCAGATGTTGCAGGAAGCGATCTCGGACTGTTCCGGTTGATAGAGGAGTGTAGCACCCTCAAACCCTGAGAAAAGGAAAGAGAAGAGTTTGCTGATATGGACAGCCAGTGTGAATGATACATTGTGACAAGAGCTTTTCCGCCCCTCTCTCTCTTTTTTTTAAAGGATTTTATTTATTTGTCAGAGAGAGAGAGACAGAGAGAGAGAGCGCGCACAAGCAGGGGGAGCGGCAGGCAGAGGGAGAAGCAGGCTCCCCGCTGAGCAGGGAGCCCGATGCGGGGCTCCATCCCAGGACCCTGGGATCATGACCTGAGCCAAAGGCAGACGCTTAACTGACTGAGCCACCCAGGCAGCCTGCCACCCCTCTTCTTTTCATCACTCCTCCCTCCCTCCTCTTTCTGTTGTTCCTT
>NW_028048793.1:0-415 GCF_054177405.1 Leptonychotes weddellii
TAAATAAAAATAAAATCTTTAAAAAAATAAAAAATAAAATTATATTTTATTACTTTAAACACGTAAAGTAGGTATTTCATGTTCTGTAAAATTCTAATATCTTAGATCCTTGGAGATGTGTACCTGTTGATTGGTTTTGCTGACTTTTACTCTTGGTGGCTTATTTCCTCATGTATTTGGAAATTTCTTTAAATTGAACCTGAACTTAATTTCCTGGAATCTCCAAAGTCTAAATTGAGGATGTTTCTTTTGAAAACATTTGTTTAACTGGAAAAAAGGCACTGCTTGAGGACACTTAGCCCATTCTTGGGTACAGATTTGAGGACTGTCAGGTTCAGCTTTCCCTACTTTGTGTGAATTCAAATCTTTTTGTCCCATATCTGTTTACCACTCACTAGTTAGGTTTTACTTCTTT
>NW_028048794.1:0-415 GCF_054177405.1 Leptonychotes weddellii
AAAGGACCACATGGCCCGCACCCTTGACCGGGGACGGTCCCCCACGTCCACCCCCTCCCCCAGGCCTTTGCTCCGGGCTTGAAAGCGTGCATCTTGTTCGGGGCTCTCGAGGCCCACGGGCTCAGAGAATGACCTCTGACCTCCTTTAGGCGGCCCGTCAGGGTGGGGCAGCCGGGCCCCCGGGGAGAGGGATGCAGGATGCAAAGACGGCTTGGAGTTTGCCCCGAATGTTTGGCGTCTTGTTTTAACGCGGCAGGCGAGCGTCCGCTGTCCCGGTGAAGGACCGTGAGTGACCAGAATGTTGGCGCGCTGACAGGTCACTCGTGTTGAGTAGCTAAGTCTACGGGCACCTACATTGGGCCGGGCATCTTAGGGACGGGTGGCAGCGTGTACAACGCACAGCAAGGCCTCGGAC
>NW_028048795.1:0-415 GCF_054177405.1 Leptonychotes weddellii
TTCCCTGCTCCGATACCTGGGAGCTCTGCCGCACTCAGGCACCCCTGGTCTTTCTGTGACCCCGAGGGTCCTGAGACCACACTGTCCCGCGAGGGTTCCACTCCCCGCTTAGCCACTGGAGCGACGTCCCTCAGCGGAGCCGACTTATAAAAGTTCCGATTTTGTGCTCCGCGGCTCTATCACTTGCCAGAAGTGGCCGACGGAGGCCCCCCTCCCCCACCATCTATCCTCCCGAATATCACCCCAGATTCACTTCTCCACACGTCCTACCTTCCAGAAAGTGGTCGCTTTTCTGTTCAGAGAGTTGTTGCTATTCTTTTCTTCGATATCCTGTTGAGTTCGTAGGTGTTCAGAATGGTTTGATCCCTATCCAGCTGAATTCCTGAGAGGAGACGAAATCCAGGTCTCCTACTCC
>NW_028048796.1:0-415 GCF_054177405.1 Leptonychotes weddellii
TGGGCTTCTTTCATTTAGTAATATGCATTTAAGATTTCTCTGTGTCTTCCATGGCATGATAGTTCATTTTTTTTTTTAGCACTGGATAATATTCCATTATCTGGGTGTATCACAGTTTACTTATCCATTTACCTACTAAGATGTCTTTGTTGTTTCCAAGTTTTGGCAATTATGCATAAAGATTAATTGGGTGTTTTTATTTTTTTTATTTTTTTATTTTTTTAAAGATTTTATTTATTCATTTGAGACACAGAGATACAGAGAGAGAGAGACAGCATGAGCAGGGAGAGAGGCAGAGGGAGAAGGAGAAGCAGGCTCCCCGCTGAGCCAGGAGCCCGATGTGGGGCTCGATCCCAGGACTCTGGGATCATGACCTGAGCCGAAGGCAGACGCTTAACCATCTGAGCCACCCAGG
>NW_028048797.1:0-415 GCF_054177405.1 Leptonychotes weddellii
TAGAATTTAAATAAATACTTACAAAAATGATTAATGAAATTAATAAAACTCTAATCAGGCTAATTAAGTAAAATGTGAGAGAGAAGACACAAGTTATTAATAGCAGAAATAAAAGAGGGGACATGATTACTGCTCCCATTGAAATTAAAAGGATAGTAAAAGAATATTATAAATAACTCTATGGTGAGAACTTTTTTTTTTTTAAAGATTTTATTTATTTATTTGAGAGAGAGAATGAGAGACAGAGAGCATGAGAGGGAGGAGGGTCAGAGGAAGAAGCAGACTCCCCGCCGAGCAGGGAGCCCAATGCGGGACTCGATACCGGGACTCCAGGATCATTCCCTGAGCCGAAGGCAGTCGCCCAACCAACTGAGCCACCCAGGCGCCCCTATGCTGAGAAATTTAATAATTTAGT
>NW_028048798.1:0-415 GCF_054177405.1 Leptonychotes weddellii
GGCGCCTGGGTGGCTCAGTTGGTTAAGCGACTGCCTTCGGCTCAGGTCATGATCCTGGAGTCCCTGGATCGAGTCCCGCATCGGGCTCCCTGCTCGGCAGGGAGCCTGCTTCTGCCTCTGACCCTCCCCCCTCTCATGTGCTCTCTCTCTCTCATTCTCTCTGTCTCAAATAAATAAATTTAAAAAATCTTAAAAAAAATTTAAAAAAAAAAAAAAAAAATTAAATTAAAGACTGGAAAATCTCTTTTGGAATCATTGGAGTTAAACCTAGGCAATTTTGTTCATCAAAGGTAAGTGAATTATTTGCCCTGAACTTCCAATAATAAACAGAGTAATAAGAAAATGTATGTTTGCCAGATTTTGTATCTAACTTATTGTAGAAGTTAAATCTTTTTTTAGCTGATTGCTTGATTAT